>NC_063197.1:36007186-36022620 GCF_017589495.1 Alosa alosa | reverse complement strand
CTTAAAAGATACCTATGATTTTATCGAGAAAGTAGGACAGCTCCAAATCCTCCTTCAGCCCTCCTTTGCACTATAGATATCGAGTATTATATACAAATATAGAAACGCCTACTTGGCTTGAAGTAATAATGCAGTGGTTTTCATGTATATCCTCGGCGTTAATGAAACCAGATAAATATCTACTGCAGTTGTTACATATCAGTCTTACAAAAAATGATTTGAGTTTGATTCAGAATTTTATTTGCAGATTAAAGGAACAGCCATGGGAAAGAAATTTGCTCCCTCATATGCAAACATTTTCATGGCTAAATGGGAAGAATCGGCCTAGCCACGGCAGCCCTCAGACCACTCCATTATTTTCGCTTTCGACGATATTTACATTATTTGGAATCACTCGAAGAGGAGTTCGTCAAATTTGCACAACACTTAAATACACATACTGACTGATTAAAATTAAATACACAATTCATGAGACGGAAGTTAATTTTTGGATACAATAACATACAAAGGTACAAGATTTCAACAGACTGGTCAACTGGATTTTAAGATTTACTTCAAAGACACAGACACCCATTCGTTACTATTTAAAACCAGTTATCATCCGAGGCATACATACAGAGGGATTGTGAAGTCACAGTTACTTAGGTTCCATAGGATTTGTTCGACAAGGAACATTTCTATGAGGCAACACAAATTTTATTCACAGCCCTCAGGGAAAGGGGATACTCTCCGACTTCATGAAAGCCTTGAAAAACTTTCTCAAAACCAGAAAGAAGGGCGATTCTAAATCGAATCATCGCATATCAATACTCAGAAAACAGCGTCCAGCTGAATAGATTGACTAAAACTAACTTTGAGAAGTTTCTAAAAGGCACAAAAGTCCTTCAGAAACATAAAGCTATTGCTGCATTCAGGAGAAATCACAATCTAAAAGACCTCCTAGTGAAAAGTAAGTTGTCTTCACTTAATCCTAAAAAGACCTTGGATAACAAACAATTTTTTAAACCCAAGAAGTGGGTAGTCAATCATTCAAATGGACAAGTTTTTAAAATTACAGACACTATAACTCATCAATCCCTTAACTGTATATATTTGATAAGCTGTCTGAAATGCAATGCTCAGTATGTGGGACAGACAAAAAACACCATCATAACTAGACTATACCAACATATACATAACATTTTAAATAAGAAGGAGACACAAAGACATATAGTTAGTCATTTCATAAAACATGGTCTTATTTCTCTGCAAGTCTGTGGCCTCCAAAGCAATCAGTCTTGGAATCTCAATGAAAGACTGGCTAATGAGAAAAAATGGATTACACGACTGGATACAAAATTTCCAAAAGGTTTGAATGATGAGTAGATGGACATGACAGGGAATTAGGGAAGGACAGAGCCTAACCTGGTCTTGGTCATTTGGACGGGTTTGTTGGAGTGAACCTAAACCAAAACCCAAATCCTAACCCCAACCCCATGACCCCTAACCCCTACCACTTACCCTAACCCCATGACCCCTAACCCCTACCACTTACCCTAACCCCAACCCCACGACCCCTAACCCCTACCCCTTACCCTAACCCCATGACCCCTACCCCTTGGTTTTGGACAAGGGAAATTCTCCCCTAACCCTAACCCCATGACCCCTAACCCCTACCCCTTATCCTAACCCCAACCCCATGACCCCTAACCCCTACCCCTTGGTTTGGGCGTAATTCTGACGCAGGTCCGAAGTTGACTGGACAAGGAAAATTCTCCCCTAACCCTAACCCCATGACCCCTAACCCCTACCCCTTGGTTTTGGACAAGGGAAATTCTCCCCTAACCCTAACCCCATGACCCCTAACCCCTACCACTTACCCTAACCCCAACCCCACGACCCCTAACCCCTACCCCTTACCCTAACCCTAACCCCATGACCCCTACCCCTTGGTTTTGGACAAGGGAAATTCTCCCCTAACCCTAACCCCATGACCCCTAACCCCTACCACTTACCCTAACCCCATGACCCCTAACCCCTACCCCTTGGTTTTGGACAAGGGAAATTCTCCCCTAACCCTAACCCCAACCCCATGACCCCTAACCCCTACCCCTTACCCTAACCCCATGACCCCTACCCCTTGGTTTTGGACAAGGGAAATTCTCCCCTAACCCTAACCCCATGACCCCTACCCCTTGGTTTTGGACAAGGGAAATTCTCCCCTAACCCTAACCCCATGACCCCTACCCCTTGGTTTTGGACAAGGGAAATTCTCCCCTAACCCTAACCCCATGACCCCTAACCCCTACCACTTACCCTAACCCCATGACCCCTAACCCCTACCACTTACCCTAACCCCATGACCCCTACCCCTTGGTTTTGGACAAGGGAAATTCTCCCCTAACCCTAACCCCATGACCCCTACCCCTTGGTTTTGGACAAGGGAAATTCTCCCCTAACCCTAACCCCATGACCCCTACCCCTTGGTTTTGGACAAGGGAAATTCTCCCCTAACCCTAACCCCATGACCCCTACCCCTTGGTTTTGGACAAGGGAAATTCTCCCCTAACCCTAACCCCATGACCCCTAACCCCTACCCCTTACCCTAACCCTAACCCCAACCCCATGACCCCTACCCCTTGGTTTTGGACAAGGGAAATTCTCCCCTAACCCTAACCCCATGACCCCTAACCCCTACCCCTTGGTTTTGGACAAGGGAAATTCTCCCCTAACCCTAACCCCATGACCCCTAACCCCTACCCCTTACCCTAACCCTAACCCCATGACCCCTACCCCTTGGTTTTGGACAAGGGAAATTCTCCCCTAACCCTAACCCCAACCCCATGACCCCTAACCCCTACCACTTACCCTAACCCCATGACCCCTAACCCCTACCACTTACCCTAACCCCAACCCCATGACCCCTAACCCCTACCCCTTGGTTTTGGACAAGGGAAATTCTCCCCTAACCCTAACCCCATGACCCCTACCCCTTGGTTTTGGACAAGGGAAATTCTCCCCTAACCCTAACCCCATGACCCCTAACCCCTACCCCTTGGTTTTGGACAAGGGAAATTCTCCCCTAACCCTAACCCCATGACCCCTACCCCTTGGTTTTGGACAAGGGAAATTCTCCCCTAACCCTAACCCCATGACCCCTACCCCTTGGTTTTGGACAAGGGAAATTCTCCCCTAACCCTAACCCCATGACCCCTACCCCTTGGTTTTGGACAAGGGAAATTCTCCCCTAACCCTAACCCCAACCCCATGACCCCTAACCCCTACCCCTTGGTTTTGGACAAGGGAAATTCTCCCCTAACCCTAACCCCAACCCCATGACCCCTAACCCCTACCCCTTGGTTTTGGACAAGGGAAATTCTCCCCTAACCCTAACCCCAACCCCATGACCCCTAACCCCTACCCCTTGGTTTTGGACAAGGGAAATTCTCCCCTAACCCTAACCCCAACCCCATGACCCCTAACCCCTACCACTTACCCTAACCCCAACCCCATGACCCCTAACCCCTACCACTTACCCTAACCCCAACCCCATGACCCCTAACCCCTACCCCTTGGTTTTGGACAAGGGAAATTCTCCCCTAACCCTAACCCCATGACCCCTAACCCCTACCCCTTGGTTTTGGACAAGGGAAATTCTCCCCTAACCCTAACCCCATGACCCCTAACCCCTACCCCTTACCCTAACCCTAACCCCATGACCCCTAACCCCTACCACTTACCCTAACCCCATGACCCCTACCCCTTGGTTTTGGACAAGGGAAATTCTCCCCTAACCCTAACCCCATGACCCCTACCCCTTGGTTTTGGACAAGGGAAATTCTCCCCTAACCCTAACCCCATGACCCCTACCCCTTGGTTTTGGACAAGGGAAATTCTCCCCTAACCCTAACCCCATGACCCCTAACCCCTACCCCTTGGTTTTGGACAAGGGAAATTCTCCCCTAACCCTAACCCCATGACCCCTACCCCTTGGTTTTGGACAAGGGAAATTCTCCCCTAACCCTAACCCCATGACCCCTACCCCTTGGTTTTGGACAAGGGAAATTCTCCCCTAACCCTAACCCCATGACCCCTACCCCTTGGTTTTGGACAAGGGAAATTCTCCCCTAACCCTAACCCCATGACCCCTACCCCTTGGTTTTGGACAAGGGAAATTCTCCCCTAACCCTAACCCCATGACCCCTAACCCCTACCCCTTGGTTTTGGACAAGGGAAATTCTCCCCTAACCCTAACCCCATGACCCCTACCCCTTGGTTTTGGACAAGGGAAATTCTCCCCTAACCCTAACCCCATGACCCCTAACCCCTACCCCTTGGTTTTGGACAAGGGAAATTCTCCCCTAACCCTAACCCCATGACCCCTACCCCTTGGTTTTGGACAAGGGAAATTCTCCCCTAACCCTAACCCCATGACCCCTACCCCTTGGTTTTGGACAAGGGAAATTCTCCCCTAACCCTAACCCCAACCCCATGACCCCTAACCCCTACCCCTTGGTTTTGGACAAGGGAAATTCTCCCCTAACCCTAACCCCAACCCCATGACCCCTAACCCCTACCCCTTACCCTAACCCTAACCCCAACCCCATGACCCCTACCCCTTGGTTTTGGACAAGGGAAATTCTCCCCTAACCCTAACCCCATGACCCCTACCCCTTGGTTTTGGACAAGGGAAATTCTCCCCTAACCCTAACCCCATGACCCCTACCCCTTGGTTTTGGACAAGGGAAATTCTCCCCTAACCCTAACCCCATGACCCCTACCCCTTGGTTTTGGACAAGGGAAATTCTCCCCTAACCCTAACCCCAACCCCATGACCCCTACCCCTTGGTTTTGGACAAGGGAAATTCTCCCCTAACCCTAACCCCAACCCCATGACCCCTACCCCTTGGTTTTGGACAAGGGAAATTCTCCCCTAACCCTAACCCCATGACCCCTACCCCTTGGTTTTGGACAAGGGAAATTCTCCCCTAACCCTAACCCCAACCCCATGACCCCTAACCCCTACCACTTACCTAACCCCAACCCCATGACCCCTAACCCCTACCCCTTACCCTAACCCTAACCCCATGACCCCTACCCCTTGGTTTTGGACAAGGGAAATTCTCCCCTAACCCTAACCCCAACCCCATGACCCCTAACCCCTACCCCTTGGTTTTGGACAAGGGAAATTCTCCCCTAACCCTAACCCCATGACCCCTAACCCCTACCCCTTGGTTTTGGACAAGGGAAATTCTCCCCTAACCCTAACCCCAACCCCATGACCCCTACCCCTTGGTTTTGGACAAGGGAAATTCTCCCCTAACCCTAACCCCATGACCCCTAACCCCTACCCCTTACCCTAACCCCAACCCCATGACCCCTAACCCCTACCACTTACCTAACCCCAACCCCATGACCCCTACCCCTTGGTTTTGGACAAGGGAAATTCTCCCCTAACCCTAACCCCAACCCCATGACCCCTACCCCTTGGTTTTGGACAAGGGAAATTCTCCCCTAACCCTAACCCCATGACCCCTACCCCTTGGTTTTGGACAAGGGAAATTCTCCCCTAACCCTAACCCCAACCCCATGACCCCTAACCCCTACCACTTACCCTAACCCCAACCCCATGACCCCTAACCCCTACCACTTACCCTAACCCCAACCCCATGACCCCTAACCCCTACCACTTACCTAACCCCAACCCCATGACCCCTACCCCTTGGTTTTGGACAAGGGAAATTCTCCCCTAACCCTAACCCCATGACCCCTACCCCTTGGTTTTGGACAAGGGAAATTCTCCCCTAACCCTAACCCCAACCCCATGACCCCTACCCCTTGGTTTTGGACAAGGGAAATTCTCCCCTAACCCTAACCCCATGACCCCTACCCCTTGGTTTTGGACAAGGGAAATTCTCCCCTAACCCTAACCCCATGACCCCTACCCCTTGGTTTTGGACAAGGGAAATTCTCCCCTAACCCTAACCCCAACCCCATGACCCCTACCCCTTGGTTTTGGACAAGGGAAATTCTCCCCTAACCCTAACCCCATGACCCCTAACCCCTACCCCTTGGTTTTGGACAAGGGAAATTCTCCCCTAACCCTAACCCCAACCCCATGACCCCTAACCCCTACCCCTTGGTTTTGGACAAGGGAAATTCTCCCCTAACCCTAACCCCATGACCCCTAACCCCTACCCCTTACCCTAACCCTAACCCCATGACCCCTAACCCCTACCCCTTACCCTAACCCTAACCCCATGACCCCTACCCCTTGGTTTTGGACAAGGGAAATTCTCCCCTAACCCTAACCCCATGACCCCTACCCCTTGGTTTTGGACAAGGGAAATTCTCCCCTAACCCTAACCCCATGACCCCTAACCCCTACCCCTTGGTTTTGGACAAGGGAAATTCTCCCCTAACCCTAACCCCATGACCCCTAACCCCTACCACTTACCCTAACCCCATGACCCCTACCCCTTGGTTTTGGACAAGGGAAATTCTCCCCTAACCCTAACCCCATGACCCCTACCCCTTGGTTTTGGACAAGGGAAATTCTCCCCTAACCCTAACCCCATGACCCCTAACCCCTACCCCTTGGTTTTGGACAAGGGAAATTCTCCCCTAACCCTAACCCCAACCCCATGACCCCTACCCCTTGGTTTTGGACAAGGGAAATTCTCCCCTAACCCTAACCCCATGACCCCTAACCCCTACCACTTACCCTAACCCCAACCCCATGACCCCTAACCCCTACCACTTACCCTAACCCCAACCCCATGACCCCTAACCCCTACCCCTTGGTTTTGGACAAGGGAAATTCTCCCCTAACCCTAACCCCATGACCCCTACCCCTTGGTTTTGGACAAGGGAAATTCTCCCCTAACCCTAACCCCATGACCCCTAACCCCTACCACTTACCCTAACCCCATGACCCCTAACCCCTACCACTTACCCTAACCCCATGACCCCTACCCCTTGGTTTTGGACAAGGGAAATTCTCCCCTAACCCTAACCCCATGACCCCTACCCCTTGGTTTTGGACAAGGGAAATTCTCCCCTAACCCTAACCCCATGACCCCTACCCCTTGGTTTTGGACAAGGGAAATTCTCCCCTAACCCTAACCCCATGACCCCTAACCCCTACCCCTTGGTTTTGGACAAGGGAAATTCTCCCCTAACCCTAACCCCATGACCCCTAACCCCTACCCCTTACCCTAACCCTAACCCCATGACCCCTAACCCCTACCCCTTGGTTTTGGACAAGGGAAATTCTCCCCTAACCCTAACCCCATGACCCCTACCCCTTGGTTTTGGACAAGGGAAATTCTCCCCTAACCCTAACCCCATGACCCCTACCCCTTGGTTTTGGACAAGGGAAATTCTCCCCTAACCCTAACCCCATGACCCCTAACCCCTACCCCTTACCCTAACCCTAACCCCATGACCCCTAACCCCTACCCCTTGGTTTTGGACAAGGGAAATTCTCCCCTAACCCTAACCCCATGACCCCTAACCCCTACCCCTTACCCTAACCCTAACCCCATGACCCCTAACCCCTACCCCTTACCCTAACCCTAACCCCAACCCCATGACCCCTAACCCCTACCACTTACCCTAACCCCAACCCCATGACCCCTACCCCTTGGTTTTGGACAAGGGAAATTCTCCCCTAACCCTAACCCCATGACCCCTAACCCCTACCCCTTACCCTAACCCTAACCCCATGACCCCTACCCCTTGGTTTTGGACAAGGGAAATTCTCCCCTAACCCTAACCCCAACCCCATGACCCCTACCCCTTGGTTTTGGACAAGGGAAATTCTCCCCTAACCCTAACCCCATGACCCCTACCCCTTGGTTTTGGACAAGGGAAATTCTCCCCTAACCCTAACCCCATGACCCCTAACCCCTACCCCTTGGTTTTGGACAAGGGAAATTCTCCCCTAACCCTAACCCCATGACCCCTAACCCCTACCACTTACCCTAACCCCATGACCCCTACCCCTTGGTTTTGGACAAGGGAAATTCTCCCCTAACCCTAACCCCATGACCCCTACCCCTTGGTTTTGGACAAGGGAAATTCTCCCCTAACCCTAACCCCATGACCCCTACCCCTTGGTTTTGGACAAGGGAAATTCTCCCCTAACCCTAACCCCATGACCCCTACCCCTTGGTTTTGGACAAGGGAAATTCTCCCCTAACCCTAACCCCAACCCCATGACCCCTAACCCCTACCCCTTGGTTTTGGACAAGGGAAATTCTCCCCTAACCCTAACCCCATGACCCCTAACCCCTACCCCTTGGTTTTGGACAAGGGAAATTCTCCCCTAACCCTAACCCCATGACCCCTAACCCCTACCCCTTGGTTTTGGACAAGGGAAATTCTCCCCTAACCCTAACCCCAACCCCATGACCCCTACCCCTTGGTTTTGGACAAGGGAAATTCTCCCCTAACCCTAACCCCATGACCCCTAACCCCTACCACTTACCCTAACCCCAACCCCATGACCCCTACCCCTTGGTTTTGGACAAGGGAAATTCTCCCCTAACCCTAACCCCATGACCCCTACCCCTTGGTTTTGGACAAGGGAAATTCTCCCCTAACCCTAACCCCAACCCCATGACCCCTAACCCCTACCCCTTGGTTTTGGACAAGGGAAATTCTCCCCTAACCCTAACCCCATGACCCCTAACCCCTACCACTTACCCTAACCCCAACCCCATGACCCCTACCCCTTGGTTTTGGACAAGGGAAATTCTCCCCTAACCCTAACCCCATGACCCCTACCCCTTGGTTTTGGACAAGGGAAATTCTCCCCTAACCCTAACCCCATGACCCCTAACCCCTACCCCTTACCCTAACCCTAACCCCATGACCCCTAACCCCTACCCCTTGGTTTTGGACAAGGGAAATTCTCCCCTAACCCTAACCCCATGACCCCTAACCCCTACCCCTTGGTTTTGGACAAGGGAAATTCTCCCCTAACCCTAACCCCATGACCCCTACCCCTTGGTTTTGGACAAGGGAAATTCTCCCCTAACCCTAACCCCATGACCCCTACCCCTTGGTTTTGGACAAGGGAAATTCTCCCCTAACCCTAACCCCAACCCCATGACCCCTACCCCTTGGTTTTGGACAAGGGAAATTCTCCCCTAACCCTAACCCCATGACCCCTAACCCCTACCCCTTGGTTTTGGACAAGGGAAATTCTCCCCTAACCCTAACCCCATGACCCCTACCCCTTGGTTTTGGACAAGGGAAATTCTCCCCTAACCCTAACCCCATGACCCCTAACCCCTACCACTTACCCTAACCCCAACCCCATGACCCCTAACCCCTACCCCTTGGTTTTGGACAAGGGAAATTCTCCCCTAACCCTAACCCCATGACCCCTAACCCCTACCCCTTGGTTTTGGACAAGGGAAATTCTCCCCTAACCCTAACCCCATGACCCCTAACCCCTACCACTTACCCTAACCCCAACCCCATGACCCCTACCCCTTGGTTTTGGACAAGGGAAATTCTCCCCTAACCCTAACCCCAACCCCATGACCCCTACCCCTTGGTTTTGGACAAGGGAAATTCTCCCCTAACCCTAACCCCATGACCCCTACCCCTTGGTTTTGGACAAGGGAAATTCTCCCCTAACCCTAACCCCAACCCCATGACCCCTACCCCTTGGTTTTGGACAAGGGAAATTCTCCCCTAACCCTAACCCCATGACCCCTACCCCTTGGTTTTGGACAAGGGAAATTCTCCCCTAACCCTAACCCCATGACCCCTACCCCTTGGTTTTGGACAAGGGAAATTCTCCCCTAACCCTAACCCCATGACCCCTACCCCTTGGTTTTGGACAAGGGAAATTCTCCCCTAACCCTAACCCCATGACCCCTACCCCTTGGTTTTGGACAAGGGAAATTCTCCCCTAACCCTAACCCCATGACCCCTAACCCCTACCCCTTGGTTTTGGACAAGGGAAATTCTCCCCTAACCCTAACCCCATGACCCCTAACCCCTACCCCTTACCCTAACCCTAACCCCAACCCCATGACCCCTAACCCCTACCACTTACCTAACCCCAACCCCACGACCCCTAACCCCTACCCCTTACCCTAACCCTAACCCCATGACCCCTAACCCCTACCCCTTGGTTTTGGACAAGGGAAATTCTCCCCTAACCCTAACCCCAACCCCATGACCCCTAACCCCTACCCCTTGGTTTTGGACAAGGGAAATTCTCCCCTAACCCTAACCCCATGACCCCTAACCCCTACCCCTTGGTTTTGGACAAGGGAAATTCTCCCCTAACCCTAACCCCATGACCCCTAACCCCTACCCCTTGGTTTTGGACAAGGGAAATTCTCCCCTAACCCTAACCCCATGACCCCTAACCCCTACCACTTACCCTAACCCCATGACCCCTAACCCCTACCCCTTACCCTAACCCTAACCCCATGACCCCTACCCCTTGGTTTTGGACAAGGGAAATTCTCCCCTAACCCTAACCCCATGACCCCTACCCCTTGGTTTTGGACAAGGGAAATTCTCCCCTAACCCTAACCCCATGACCCCTAACCCCTACCACTTACCCTAACCCCAACCCCATGACCCCTACCCCTTGGTTTTGGACAAGGGAAATTCTCCCCTAACCCTAACCCCATGACCCCTACCCCTTGGTTTTGGACAAGGGAAATTCTCCCCTAACCCTAACCCCAACCCCATGACCCCTACCCCTTGGTTTTGGACAAGGGAAATTCTCCCCTAACCCTAACCCCATGACCCCTAACCCCTACCACTTACCCTAACCCCAACCCCATGACCCCTAACCCCTACCACTTACCCTAACCCCAACCCCATGACCCCTACCCCTTGGTTTTGGACAAGGGAAATTCTCCCCTAACCCTAACCCCATGACCCCTACCCCTTGGTTTTGGACAAGGGAAATTCTCCCCTAACCCTAACCCCATGACCCCTACCCCTTGGTTTTGGACAAGGGAAATTCTCCCCTAACCCTAACCCCATGACCCCTACCCCTTGGTTTTGGACAAGGGAAATTCTCCCCTAACCCTAACCCCATGACCCCTAACCCCTACCACTTACCCTAACCCCAACCCCATGACCCCTAACCCCTACCCCTTGGTTTTGGACAAGGGAAATTCTCCCCTAACCCTAACCCCATGACCCCTAACCCCTACCCCTTGGTTTTGGACAAGGGAAATTCTCCCCTAACCCTAACCCCATGACCCCTAACCCCTACCACTTACCCTAACCCCATGACCCCTACCCCTTGGTTTTGGACAAGGGAAATTCTCCCCTAACCCTAACCCCATGACCCCTACCCCTTGGTTTTGGACAAGGGAAATTCTCCCCTAACCCTAACCCCATGACCCCTAACCCCTACCACTTACCCTAACCCCAACCCCATGACCCCTACCCCTTGGTTTTGGACAAGGGAAATTCTCCCCTAACCCTAACCCCATGACCCCTACCCCTTGGTTTTGGACAAGGGAAATTCTCCCCTAACCCTAACCCCATGACCCCTACCCCTTGGTTTTGGACAAGGGAAATTCTCCCCTAACCCTAACCCCATGACCCCTACCCCTTGGTTTTGGACAAGGGAAATTCTCCCCTAACCCTAACCCCATGACCCCTACCCCTTGGTTTTGGACAAGGGAAATTCTCCCCTAACCCTAACCCCATGACCCCTAACCCCTACCCCTTGGTTTTGGACAAGGGAAATTCTCCCCTAACCCTAACCCCATGACCCCTAACCCCTACCCCTTACCCTAACCCTAACCCCATGACCCCTAACCCCTACCACTTACCTAACCCCAACCCCATGACCCCTACCCCTTGGTTTTGGACAAGGGAAATTCTCCCCTAACCCTAACCCCATGACCCCTAACCCCTACCCCTTGGTTTTGGACAAGGGAAATTCTCCCCTAACCCTAACCCCATGACCCCTACCCCTTGGTTTTGGACAAGGGAAATTCTCCCCTAACCCTAACCTAACCCCAACCCCATGACCCCTAACCCCTACCACTTACCCTAACCCCAACCCCACCTACCCCTAACTCCCAACTCCTAACCCTAACCCCATGACCCCCCCCTTGGTTTTGGACAAGGGAAATTCTCCCTAACCCTAACCCTAACCCCTAACCCCATGATCCTAACCCTAACCCCATGACCCTAACCCCTTGGTTTGGGCTGCACTTGACGCAGGTCCCAAGTTGACTGGACAAGGAAATTCTCCCCTAACCCTATGCCTGCCTCCCTTCCCACGCCACTGTCGGGTCTCTAAATTCGGATTATCACTAACAAACACCATAAATATATAAATAAATATTTAAACAATTTCTATAAATAAATAAATTACATTCATGGGTAAAAAAGATTGAATATCTATTAAAATCAGAACATACAATATCTATTACTCCATTTCATGACTTCAGAAACGAAAAATGTCAATATTAGTCAATGGTGGTGAGAGCATATATAAGGAACTGCAGGCTATGGAGGAGCTCATTTTGCTTCAGAGCTTGATAGAGTCAATATCTCAGTGCTAACTACACAATTCAACTTAATTCTGGTTCATAGCCTGATGAAGAGACATTTCAGTCTCAAACGCTGTAACGTGAACCAGAACGATAATTTGACCTTTGAACATGGCTATAGAAAATAATTGGACTGAAGTTCGCTACAGACGAGGGACCTAATGGTCCCTCGCATCAATAAACTTACCAAGACAAAGATCCACTTCCCCGCGGCCGCCTATTTTCCAAATCGCCCATTTGCAAACGATGTGGGCTCACCGTAGGGAGAAAAGCGGACCGCTGTAATAACCAACTAAACCCTACCAAAATCGCCCATTTGCAAACGATGTGGCCTACCGTGATGAGTAGTGCGGACCGCTGCAATTACCGAACTAGACCCTACCGACATCGTCCAATTTCAAACGATGTAGCCCAACCAAGAGATGGAGCAAAACCGTTTGAATAATCAAATAGACCTTACCATGATCCTAGACAAAAACTCACCAAGATCGCCGATTTCGAAAGCAATGCGCTCACCGAGAGGTGGCTAAATCGGGCTGATTATCAAACTACACCTAAAGGATGAGACCTACAACAACGCAGGATAATTACCCCATCCTTTATCAAACAGACCTAAATATCGAACTGACTATCGGTACAGGGCTGCAGACCAGAGTCAAAAATTCCAATCGCTTGACTTATGCACAGGTGGTAAAGGGAAATCAATCAACGAGGCCAAAAAAATCTGGTCCATCAGTACCATCTAGGAGGACTAAAAATAACCCTAACGAATCTCCAGAGCAGCCACCTAGAATGTCTGCAACGCCCGAATTACATGGCAATGACAAAACCGATGGTTAAATTGATTAAAATGGTGCATCATCTACATAAAGTGTCAGATGAAAACACACAACCCCCTACATTCACTGCACTGAAGGATTATCTCAACAATTATCCATCCAGCTTATTCAAATGAGAATACTCAACTTTTATTGAGGGAAATGCTAAGAATTGGATGAATACAACTTGTTTGATTTTACAAGAACACTACAAACAGGGTGTTGATGACATTCTTACAAACTTGGTCCCTTTATTGAAAGAAAATTGGCATGTATTTTTTGACATAGCACAAAGATGGGCCAAGAGAGAATTGGGACAAAGACTTACCCCCTGATACAATAACACAGGTTGAAGCACCTTATTACTGCTGAATTTCCCAAAACTACAAATAGGAATACAAGAGAAAATACTCCTGAACACCAAGAGGTTAATCTGATTGATATGGAAACTCAGGAACTCCAGCCGAGATGAAACATCTATGGAGGAAAATCCTGCATCCTCACAAGCAAGGCCTTTAGAACAAAGAACAACGCTGCTCAAAGCTTTAATTCAGGCAATCCATGTGTACAGGTAGTGAACATGGAAATTACAACATGTCCTTTGGAAGTCAATGATCAAGAAACTGAGGGTGCGATGATGGTAATGTTCCTGTGGATTCAGTACCCTCAGCTGAACTTCAGGACTCAATCCTGATATTGATCTGGAATTACAACAAATTAGATCAGATGAGAATGCAAAACCTCCACAGAAGGGCAGAAACAACACAAGCCAACAAAACACCATACAAAGCACCAACACATGACATTTCACCAATACTTACACCAGTTAGAAAACACAGGGCTGGTTACAAAACAAACAGTACTCACAACACCAATCAACAAGGTGAACAGACACATTCAAACAACCAGAAAATTGACAGATTGGGGCTGACAATAAAAAAAAATGGGTGGTAATTGGGGACTCTAATATATCCGTGTGATACCCCCGCTCCAAATCCCAAACTTACAACTGGATAGCTATCCAGGTGGCACGCTTTTACATGCAGAGTCACTAATAAAGGCAGCTACAATCAACGCTCCTGTTGAGAAGATTGTTTTGTCTTTGGCATAAATCATAGGGACTAAAAAGCACAAGAAACTGCAATTAAACAACTACAGGCAGCAGTTAGAACAACCAAGAGAAGGCTGCTACATGCTGAAATATGGATCCCAGAGATTAATTTTCCAAATAGTCTAAGCGATACACAGAAAGATACTATGTTGGAACTGAACAGATATATCAGAACACACACAGGTTTCATTCCAGCCTGCCTAGTGAGGAATACAGAGTTATGGATGGTGCACACTGGACTAAAGATACAGCAAAAGCTATATTACAACATTGGGCTGAATTTTTAAAACTTCAGAGCCCTTTTAAACTTCAATTTTGAAGAGGGCTATAAAACCATAGTTAATCTTCAAAAAGGTTTTCAGCCTACCACATGTTAGTTACACTGCTTTAATCGAGGTTTAACTTTTATTCCCAACACTAGACCTTATGAAAGATAGAAAAAGACAATTAAAAACTTGATTTACAAAATTATCATAGACGGGCTGAAATTAGGAAAGTTTCTTTGAAGGAAAAAAAAGACTGAGCCTACTCTTTCAATCCAAAACTGATTGACCAGGATTAAGTCAACTCTCCTGCTATTAGAAAGATCATAATCGCTGATGAATATGCCTTTCAGCATCCTCAATTGGGGAATAAAAGTAGCACCAAATCTGAATGGAAGAAAAAACTAGCTAAAACAATTTCAAACAAACAAACACATAGTTGGGTTAAGCCCTAGATAAAGGCAAATGCAATAGTAATCTTGATCGAGAACAGTACCCATGGAAGGCTCCAAGACAACTCAATAGTTCAGAGCATTATGCTAAATTACAAAGCCCCATTTATCCACATACGGGCAAGGAGGTAAAAAAACTATTTTGATAATCTGTGTAAAGATGGTTCGAGAATGCAGAGACAGTATCTTCTAGAAACGACACCTAGACCCATAGAAATATTCTATCTCTTACCAAAAAATACACAAAACATTTC
>NC_063197.1:35941364-36006686 GCF_017589495.1 Alosa alosa | reverse complement strand
GCTATGAAGTCGTTTTGTTGACGCTGCGGATTGACAGTTCCACAAGCCCATGGAGAAGGAGGTTTCTGTCTGTGAGGGCCGTTTAAGTTCCACGGAGGTGAAGGGAATTTCTGCCCCTTTTGACATGATGCGTTTTTCTGCAATGGCGGTGATAACAGATATGGTGGAGCGGCACATTTTTTGCCGTTAATAGATTGCCTGTGAACTTGCACAGGTAAACTTGCTTGTCTTGCCGTGTCCGTCTTAAAGCAGAGGCTGGCTGAAGCGGGCTGCGCTTCAGCAGCAGCCACTATTTTTATTCTGCTAGGAATTGCATGCAGCTGTCCCTCCTGTCTCACTAATGATGCATCGAAACAGACCGCCCTCTGACGTTAGCACAGCTTAGATTGTTCAAGGGTGTTAATTACTGTCAACTGAAAGTCCGGCTCGCTCACACCGACCCGAAACTCACAGTTTCAAAGTAGCCTCCTCCCTCAGCTGTTCCCCAAGCGTAGAGTCAATTCTAACAATTGGAAGGATTTGGCCAGTAGTAGCCTATGTGTTCTTGCTTTCTCTCTCCCAACTCACTGCAGGGTTGTATGGGGGTTGTATGGGGTAGGCTTGTATGGGGTAGGGTTGTATGGGGTTGTATGGGAGGTTGTATGGGGGTTGTATGGGGGTTGTATGGAGGTTGTATGGGGGGTTGTATGGAGGTTGTATGGGGTTGTATGGGGGTTGTATGGGGTAGGGTTGTATGGGGGTTGTATGGGGGTTGTATGGAGGTTGTATGGAGGTTGTATGGGGGTTGTATGGAGGTTGTATGGGGGTTGTATGGGGTTGTATGGGGTAGGGTTGTATGGGGGTTGTATGGGGGTTGTATGGAGGTTGTATGGGGGTTGTATGGGGTTGTATGGGGTTGTATGGAGGTTGTATGGGGGTTGTATGGAACTGTGTATCCACTGATTGGTTTTTCTTTTTCTTTCTTTCCTACTTGTGCCTTTTTCAGACGTGACAGCAGAGACAGGGAGGAGTGGGTGGGAGGGAGAGCAGGCGGGATCTGGAAGGGACCACCGAGGCCGGGATCGGAAAAGGACCACCAGGCGGGATCGGAAGGATCGCGGGGCAGGATCCAAGCCGGCGCGCAGGCGCCCAGCCAGCCCGCACCACAGCTGGGGCGGTAGGACCCTTTTTCTAAAACCCTAACCCTAAACCCTGGGGGGAACATAGGACCCTTTTCTAAAACCCTAACCCTAAGCAGGGAACATAGGACCCTTTTCTAAAACCCTATAACCATAACCTTTCTCAGTTGTTTGTTTTTAGTGTTGGTTAATTTCTGTAAGGTTGGCTTTTACCGTTTTGCTCCTTTCTAGCCAGCTGCCCCCATTCCTTTTCCCCCCCTCCAACATATTTGCCCCCATTTTTTACTTTTGGTTTTTTGGTTTTGTTTCTTTTCTTCTCCCTACACTACACAACTCCATACATTCACTTCCACTCACTCACTACATTACACATACAACATGGCCTCATTCAACAGACCCTACACACGTCCTCTCACACAACCTCCAGATCCCCTCACCCGACAACAATCCAAACACTACTTCAAACTGATTCAAGTCACTCACCACCAACACATAATTTCACATGCACTCCAGACAGGCCTCTTCCCCACAGGTATGACCAGACAAGTAGCCAAACTTACACAATTTATTAAACCAGCACTACCCACTCAACATACACGCACACTACTCAACCAGAACACATCAGACTGGATGCAACACAACATGGACATTCTTCTGGAACACTATAACACACAACTTACACTACTGACTTCCACCCCTTCCCCTTTCAATACACTGGCATTTCAGATTGCCAGTGGCTGGGCCAGAAAGAGGTACCATACTCGCCTGTCACCCACTACCTTACAGACAGTTCAACGGCTTCTCAACCCTCAGTCTTCCCCCCACACAACACCAACACACACCACCCCCCCCTCCCCATACTACTACCCCCACTCCTAGGGACCCCCCCACACCCACTCACTCTTCTGACCCCTCTTTTCTCACTGAATTCCCTCCTCTTCCTGCACCCACTAGGGCCCCTACTCCCCCTCCTAAACAGGACTTGGGAGTTATGCCACATCCCACACTTACACTTACCACCCCATCCATCCCTTCACTCTCCACTTCCATTGACTTACAGCGGGTCACTTTTACCATCAACACACCTGACCTGACAGATACACTCTCAGATACTGATGACAATCAACACCCACCCAACACCACACACACCACTCAGAGCGCAACACCACACACCAAAAATCCCCCACTACTCCAACACCCATAGGCACTTCTCCCATTGACACCCCAAACCCTCTTACTAACCCTAACCCTACACCCACTAACACCCACCCTACTGACACTCTCCCGGTCTCCCCTACCCTTACACCACCCAGAAATAGACCCACCATACAGGTTACAGCCCTTGTCACTCACACTCATAACAGTCAGCCCACAATCACCCAACGCCCTAACACGGCCACCACTAACACCACCCAGGCTAACCACCTCATAACACATTTGGTTCCACAGGATATAACACCATGTCTCTCTCCACCAGGTTCCACCCAAGTGGGAGGGGTAGACCCAGGACAGTCCAAACCATCAAGGGTGATGATGAGCAAGGGAAACAAAAAAGCTAACCAGCTTACAAAACCCAATGCTGAGCCCTCCACCTCCACAGGTGTAGAACTGTCTGGGGCTCCTACTCCCTCCCCCCTACCTCTACACAAACCCTCACCTACACCACACTCTACACAACCCCTGTCCCCTAGGCCCCTTCCTCTTCTTCGGACTCCTACAGTCCCACTTCTCTCTCTCCCCCTCTTCTCTCCTACCTATCACAAATGGTCCAACAATAGACTTCAGGAGTGGCACATCAGACCTAACAAACCCATATTATTCATAGGCGATTCCAATCTGGCCCGTATTCCCCCTCATCCATATCCCAACATACACACAGACAGCCACCCAGGTGCCACAGCCAACCACATGAACCCGGTTACGTGAGAAAACGTCCCCACAAGAAGCCGTTGAGCTGTTAGTCCTGTCGGTGGGTACCAACAACAGAGAGCACAATGCTAAGGCCACCACCAACAAACAACTTAACAAAATGTTTAAGTTGGCCACCAAAGTTTTTCGCCAACATTTATGTTCGGTCATCAACTTTTCCCCTCTATTCACCCACACTACAAGTACAATCTCACCGAGATTAACAGCTACATCACCACCCACCTCCCCCACCTCCAACCACTTCCAGCAGATCAATTTTTCCACCACACTTGATCACATCCACTGGACCCCAGAGGTAGCTTCAAAATCCTCCACTTCTGGTGCTCACACCTAAATTTAGCGTTTCACAGACCCTAAATCAGGACACACCCTCACACACCCTGAATCACACTTCACCTCACACTGACTCCCTCATCCTCAACTTGTCCAAGTCCTTATTCTCTCCCTGTACAAACTGCACTTCTAGAAAAGGTCTTTCTTTTATTCCCACACCTACCAGCCAGGACCGGGAGGGACTGCAAAGAAGGACATCCATGGTTATCATAGGCGGCTTGAAATTACATGATCATTTTAAACACAAACCCCACCGTGAGCCCGTCCCTTCACTCTCCCCTCCACCTGGGAACCTGACTCTTCCCAGGTGGATGGGAGACTACGATACCTTATTAGGCAAGATCTCCATTCCCTGTCCACCTATCTCTCCGCCCTTTTGACTCCAGCCACCCCAACATCTCCCCAGCAGAAAAAGAGCAATTTTCCAACTTTGCCACACCCCAAACATCGTCATTAAACCAGCCGACAAGGGTTCCAAAATAGTTATTCTAGACACTCACCAATACCTCCTAGAAGCCAACAGGCAACTTTCCAACCCACTCCATTACAAACCCATCACTCAATCCCTTCAACCCAAAGCACAAAAGAAAAAGTTAAGCAATCTGGTCCTCTCACTATATACCAATCATTCCATAACAAAAAAAAAACAATTTGATTTCCTGATCGGACCAGACCAACCCAGACCCCGCGCCTTTTATCTTCTGCCCAAAATCCACAAGCCACCTGACTCATGGACAATTCCCTTCGCAGTCCCTCCTGGTAGACCTATAGTTTCAGATTGTAGTTCCACCACCTATAACATTTCTTTTTTCATAGATCATTTTCTTAATCCCCTCTCCACTAAACACCCCACATACATACAAGACACATATGATTTCATACATAAAATCCGGCCCATGGCAGTTCCCAACCATACTTACCTGTTCACCATCGATGTTGACAGTCTCTATACAAACATAGACACCATCTCAGGCCTTCAAGCAGTACAGCACAAGTTTACTCAATTTCCAGATCCCACACGCCCAGACAATACTTTACTTCAACTTTTAGAAATCTGCTTAACCCATAATGACTTTGAATTCGACGACAAACTGTTTTTACAAATCCATGGAACTGCCATGGGCCAGAGATTCGCCCCCGCATATGCCAACATCTTTATGAGCGAGTGGGAGCAAGAAGCCTTAGCCAAATGTCCCCTGAAACCCCTCTTTTTCTATAGCTTCCTGGATGATATCATCGGCGCCTGGACTCACACACTAGACCAATTCACTGACTTTATGAACATACTCAACACGCACCACACTACAATTAAACTGAAATCCACAATTGACCCTCACTCAGTCAATTTCCTGGACACCACACTTTTTCTTACACCATCCACTCCAACACATAGTTCCCTCAGTACTAAAATTTTCTTCAAACCCACTGATCACGCCGCGCGCTTTTGCATAAATCCAGTTACCACCCCAAACACACTTTCGGGGCATCATTAAATCACAAATCATTCGTTTCCACCGTATCTGCACTTTTCCCACAGACCTCCAGGGGCGATAGAAATTCTCTTTAGAGCCCTCCGCCCCGTGGATACTCAAAAGATTTCTCAGGAAAATTAAAACAGACACCCTGACCCTTCTTGCTCCCCACTCGGCTCTGACACTAATTCTCCTCCCACCATAATGGCCCCCCCCAACCCCACTCCTGACCCCAACCCCACTGCCACACCTTTCATTCCACTAGTCACTACCTTTTCACAACCCACCACACATTTGCACCACACTCTCAAACAACACTTCACCCACTTTCAGTCCTCCCACACTCACTTCCAACATCACAGACTCATCTCAGCCTTCCGTAAAAACAAAAACCTTCAAGACCTCCTCATTAGATCACGGTTCTCCAGGAAGCCCCCACTCAAGCCATCACCACAGGACTCCTTCTTCAAACCACAACACTTCATCACTAACCTTCACTCACACCTTTCTGCCCCTAACACACCCCTCTCACTAGACACCACAAATGCTGTCTACATCATCACATGCAATAAATGTCACTTACAGTATATAGGAGAAACAGGTCACTCAATCAAAACCAGACTCAAACAGCATCTATACACCATTTCTAGGAACTCACGCACCACCCATATAGTCACACATTTCCAGCAACACAGCACTGCACACCTTGGCATTTGTGGTCTCGAGAGCAACCCGGCTGGACCGAGCACAGAGGCAACGAGCAGAGCGGAGCTGGATAAATAAACTTCACACTTTCTTCCCCCTTGGTCTCAATTAATCCACTCCTCTGTTTCCTTCTGCTTCTCAATAAAGCTACATCTTTCCTTCCCCTTTTCTCCCAGGTCCTGTCTTATTTATTTATATATATATAAAAAACTGTTATACTATGTTATTTATCCCTTATTACTTTTTCCCCCCCCTCTTTTTAGTCTATTAAGTTCTCCACCCCGGTTCACCCCGTCTTTTCCACTCCCCCCTAGACTAACCCAGGACTTTTACCTTTTTTATTATTTTTTTTCACCTGACACAATTTAGATATGTTTACTTTTTATTTCTGCAGTGTGGTTTTTTTTCAAAGGTTGTTTCTTATGAATTTTACACTTTTGATTTTTAGCACTTACAGCACTCTTGATTTCTAGCACTTATAACACTGGTTTTAGTCTATCCCTTACTCCCAGCCCCATTTCTATGCACTTTCTTTTTCCTTTTAGCCCCAGTCCCTAGTTTTAACCCCACCCAGCTGCTTGGCCCAAACCCCAACCCCAACCCCTTAACCTAACCCCCCAGCCCCCACCCCTTAACCTAACCCTAACCCAGCCCCCACCCCTTAACCTAACCCCCAACCCCCACCCCTTAACCTAACCCCCATCCCTAAACCTAACCTCCACCCCTTAACCTAACCCCCATCCCTAAACCTAACCCCCATCCCTAAACCTAACCTCCAACCCCCACCCCTTAACCTAACCCCCATCCCTAAACCTAACCTCCACCCCTTAACCTAACCCCCATCCCTAAACCTAACCTAGGGTTGTTTACACATTATTATTTTTTTTTTTTTTTTTGACAGTTGACCTTTTTCCTACCCCTATTCCCTTCCTTGTTGGTGTGGTTGGATCCAATCGGCCAGTGCATTCACAGTCACCCACTCCACCAAATATCATGTTCCCCTAACCTAACCCTGAGCAGGGAACATAGGACCCTTTTCTAACCCTGAGCAGGGAACATAGGACCCTTTTCTAAAACCCTAACCATAACCCTGAGCAGAGAACATAGGACCCTTTTCTAAAACTCTAACCATAACCCTGACCCTAACCCTAGGGAACATAGGACCCGAGGGAACATAGGGATGACCCCGGGACGGAGGGGGCACCAAAATGTAGCCAAAAAATAGGACTAGCTTTACTTCAAACTGCTTTTCACCCTCCCTAGAGAACGTTTACGATGTCAAAATGCATCAACAGCATGT
This sequence comes from Alosa alosa, assembly GCF_017589495.1. Taxonomy (NCBI): domain Eukaryota; kingdom Metazoa; phylum Chordata; class Actinopteri; order Clupeiformes; family Clupeidae; genus Alosa; species Alosa alosa. The sequence continues at coordinate 35,999,829 of NC_063197.1, read as the reverse complement.
TACATGCAAAGATGATCTTCGGGTCCTCTCAACCTCCACTATGCAGCACATCTACTTAAACGTAATGCTACTCCACTTAATTGGGAACGTATCTTGAGCGTAATGCTACTCCACTTAATTGGGAACGCATCTTGAGCGTAATGCTACTCCACTTCATTGGGAACACATCTTGAGCGTAATGCTACTCCACTTCATTGGGAATGCATATGCTACTCCACTTCACATCTTGAGCGCGCACGAATGGGAGATAGTGGCAGGTTCCAGCTGGTTTGTCATTGTTGATAAAGTTATCTCAAAAAAATCCCACGGATGCTACATTGTTGTCTACCTCGTCTCTTGGGCGTGGGGAGGTTTATTTAATCTACATCCTGCCCAGCTGCCGTTCCAGTTGGTCACCATCACACGCATCCCCCTAAACCTCACTCCCATCCGGGTCACGGCACCAATGTAACCACCTTGTGTTTGACTAACCACATGGCTCAGCCCTGCGCCTGCCTGGACTTTAACCCTCAATAGCACCACCGCATGCTCACAAGGAGGCTAATGCCCATGAATGCTAATGCCCATGAATGCTAATGCCCATGAATGCTAATTCCCATGGAGGCTAATGCCCATGAATGCTAATGCCCATGGAGGCTAATGCCCATGAATGCGAACATGTCTTACTAGCATGTCTGAAGGCGTGGGGGTGAAGGTTTACTTACCGTACACTATCTGAGTTGACATGTTGTATGGTGTTGTTATGGTAACATGGACAATTGCTTAGGCTGTTGACATGGGTGAGCTCAGATGGCTATTACACAGATATCACTGATAAGATTATTTATTAAATTCCTTAAATTCACACACTTTATACATTATAGGACCTCTAATCTGATTAGAAGACAATTGTAAGTCAATTTAAACCCCTGATGCTAAGGACGCAGCCTGGGTGAACCCAGACAAACTTGTCAGAAAATCTGAATTTGCTCTGTAGAATATTTGCAAAACAGCAGGATCCATTGCTAGACCCTAGACAGCTGCCTAAAGCTAACATGAGTGGACTCATGGATGGCTTTTACACTCACACTGATATCCGATGGGGATAGAGGCAAGTTTATTTACAAGGTATATTAAATTCATTCAATTCAACTGAAATACATTTACACATTACAGGGGTTCTTGCCTGAGTTCAAGAAAAATGTAGATAAATAATAATAACAAAATGTTAGGCCTTTGACTTCTAATGCTGGAGAGAGGTGGTTTGTTTTGATGGCCTTTTTAGCGGCTGGACAGTAGACAATAGCGTGACCATTTGTTGTCTTACATTATGCAATTGTCCTTTCCAATCACAATGTTTAATGCTATTAATGGTGTGTAAAAAGCTCATGTTGACAAACACACACACACACACACACACAAGAGTCTGGCCGGTGGTCACCCCAGTGGGCAGTAGGAGAGGAGCTAAAGTAATGTATAGTATTTGTGAATGTCAACTCTGCTGGTCACACGTGAAGGCTCAGACAGCATAACTGTTTTAATTCGTCTCTCTGCAGACACCTTTCTTACAGGCCTCACAGTGAGAAGACTCGTGCGGCCCCTCAGACCAGTCGAGAGGTCGAAACCGTTTGCGGTTGCCTGTTTTTTCCTTGTACACCTGATGCGGATCTTCTCCACCAGCTTCTCCAGCATCACCCCGATGTTTTCTGAGTCGAACTGGGGCTCCTCCATCTCGGTTTCCTCGCACGTTTTGCATTCCTGTCGGAAGTGACGCGCTTTGACTGTCCCCCTCTTTGCCCCCCTCTGATAGTGGAACTCAAACACAACCAGCACTCTGCCGGAGCCCCACGTTCTGTTGCAGGCCGAGCATTTGAACCTGGAAGTACAGAGAGAGGAACTCACAAGACAGGCAGCCTTTAGGATGAGCCTGAGGATGATTCTGTCACAGAATACAGGCAGCCTTTAGGATGAGCCTGAGGAACTCACAAGACAGGCAGCCTTTAGGATGAGCCTGAGGATGATTCTGTCACAGAATACAATAGCAAGGACCATGCCATACACTATTCATTTTTTATAAGATTCCCTGTGGAGCTTTTGTAAAGATTGATAGTTTTTTTTAAAAAATGCCCTGGCTCATTTCTCTCATGATGTTCTTGCCTTAAGAACCCTACAGGCAAAAAAGGCTGATTTTGTGATGGACTTTTATTTAGATATTAGATTTTACAGATATAATTTGCCTCACTCTGATTGGCTGATATCTTTAGGAATCTTCCAGGTCCCAGGTGTATCACTAGACTGCTGATTGCTATGGCTTCATCTTATTGATTCCGATCGCTATGGCTTCATCTCATTGATTCAGATCACTATGGCCTGTCCAATGTTAACAGGGTTCTGATGTAGAAACTTCCCCTAGTCACATATCTTATTTCTTATATCAACATATCTTATTTCTTATATCAACATATCTTATTTCAAAGCCAACAAGAAAAAATGGTTTCTTTTGGCATGACACCTTTAATCATGTACATCAATAACATCAATAACATTCATAATATCCCTGCTGAAAAAACAGCTAGAAACCAGCTTATGCTGGTAGCTGGTTTTAGCTGGTCTTTGCTGGTTTTCTTCCAGCTCTTGCTGGTCTTTGCTGGTGTAGCTGGTTGGGCCACCAGCTGGATATGCTGGCGTGACCATCTGAGGAAGCTGGTCATGCTGGTGTGACCAGTCTGTCTTGTGGGACACAGCTGGTGCAAGATGGTCATGCTGGTGACCAGCCTGTCAAGCTGGTCATGCTGGTTTGCTAGAATGACCAACATAAGCTGGCATGGCCAGTTAAACCAGCACTATAGACCAGCAACTCCAGCTAAAATGACCAGCTTGAGGTGGTACGACAAGCAAAACCAGCTGAATTACCATCATAAGCTGGGAAAACCAGCTGAAGGTATGTTTTTGCAAGAGTTTTGCTGGTCTAGCAGGTCAACCATCATAGGGTGGTCAAACAAGCTGGTTAACAAGCTGGTCAACCAGCAAACCACCTTTAGCTGGTCAGGCTGTTTTTTTCAACAGGGATGTGATATTGGCATAATACTACTACTACTACTACTACCACTGATAACAACAACAATAAAAACTAGATGTACCGCATAGCGGTACAAAATATGACCACCGCTCAGTCCTGTACATCCGTTCCGAGAAAATAAATCACACTTCAATTTGTCTCCATATTTTACTCCATCCCCACTCTTGAAACTTTTTGTGTATGCTTGTTTGGCATGCCTGAGTGTGTGTGTGTGCGGCTGCACAGAAAGTAACCTACTGGTGCTGAAAAGGTGAATAGATTGTAGAATAGCCAAAGAAGATGTAGCATTGTTATAAAACCTTTAAAATCTCTAAACAATCACAAGTAGGGCAGTTCATCACAGTTCATCCATTGCAACTGGATTGAAAGGTCACTTACACCTGTAGGCTACATTGTATTTGGGAAAAGCAAAAAGTATCAGCATAATGTTATTTATTTATTTATTTATTTATAAACAAAAACATCTCTGTCAGTTCCATGCCGTTTTCAACAGCTATCAAAAACAAAGGTCATTTTTGGATGGATGGATTTTTTGTGAATAAAATCTTATGTAGAAGAAGAAACAGTCATCTTTAGTTCATGTAATACTTTATTGTCAATGCACAAATTAAGTAACAGTAGTCTGAAACGTTATTGTTAATGCACAAATTAAGTAACAGTAGTCTGAAACGGTGGTGCAAATAACTGACATGTCCAAATGGGCCTTGATGAAATGCGTCGCTAGACTGTTCATACACATTTTAACGGGCCAAAGTTGAAGAGCTGTTGTCCGTTATTGTTCGTGCAAATATAGGCTGATTCATGTTCCCTTGCACTAGGGGTTTGCACGGACGTCACGTTCTGGCCGGTAACCATGGTAACCCAGCATGCGCGGCCATATTGGCGATACTCAGTGAATGAAGTACAATGGAGTATTATGCACTTTGGATATCTTACGTGATTGTAGCCATGTCTAAACAATAGAAAAGCTCATCAAAATGCGTCTAAGATGCAAAGGCATATAGGGCAGGACTTGGACCACAAGAAAAGGCGCGATATTTTGAGAAATTACGGTTTATTGGCAGCGCAGATCCATATGAGTTGGGTGAGGGAGACGAAGTACCAAGTTCAACCACAAGCGCCCCCTTCCTCTGATAACTTCTGACATTATTCTCCTTTCTCCCTGGTTTTTTAATAACTTTTGGAAGTCGATACCTACACCAGATGTTTTTCTCAGTCGGACCTATTGGTAGAACCTAAAACACGGCAATAATTAACCATTTTCCTTGACGATGTTTGGGATTTACTTCAGTGCCTAATGCTTTCTAATGAGGCGAGTATCTCGAATATGGTGACGTCCAGATTTGATGACACGCCGTGCAAACCCCTAATTGTGTAACTGAGGTCCATGGCTAGTCTGGCTTTCACCAGACCAAGCTCAATCTTTTAAGAAATCAAAAAATAAATAGCGGGCAGATCAGGCTGGGTTCACCCAGCCTAGTCCATAGGGCACCGATATTGTTTAATTTTCGATTGAGATATCCACGCTCTGGCTATTCTAAATGCAAAATGCATCGGGGAGTTATGACAAAACTGTAACTAACAAACTAGATCCTAATAGAAAGCTGTTAGCTTCCCTAAGCTACAGGTAGGCTTATAAGGTAGGCCTATTTACAACATAAATTGTCAATAGGCTAGGCTATGCTGGCGACACAAATAAAATCTCCTTTGGAAACCAATGGCTTACGCCTTACAGTATCAGCGGACTTAAACTGCCATATCATTGGCGAAAAGTTGTAATAAAATTCACGCAGCTCCATGAGTCAAGGAAAGCGAATGAAGTAGCCACTTCTAAATGGGACCCACTACACAGTAGCTTAAGGTGTGTTGCTAAAGCAGCCATAATGAAATGAAGGTGTCATTGGATACTTCACACACACGCGTGCTTTTAATTTCACAGACTACAACTACCAAGCTGGAATCAAAGCACATCGATTCCCCTCTCACACCCTGCACGCACTTAAAACAAAATAAACAGGCGTCTCAGTCTTGCATGTATAGGCAAAACTGTATCAGGCCGGTGTAACGTTGGTAAATCTTCCATTGCACAGAATGATTGGTAACATTACCTAGGTCCTTATTGATTAGCATTACCTGCAGTGGCCTCCAAAACCAAGCATGTCCGATAAACATCCTCAGATGTTTTAAAACTTCAAGAAGAAATGGGAATTACATTTCATGTGAACATCGTCCTATCCTTATTAGGCGTTCTCTGCGGTAAACTACAGTCCTGTAGGAAGCGTCCATTGTTTTCAACCCACTTTTAACTTCCAACAAAATTACGTCTCACTGCAGCGGCCCAGCGCCATCTAGTGGACAAAGCGACTACTTATCGCCAATACTGAAAATGCAGCCATGATGATGATGATTAATATTTATTTTGGCTTTCTTTTAATCCTACTGAATTTGTAATTATGTATCGGCCGTTCTAATACCGATAGTATGTGGGTGCCTGTGTGTGTGTGCATGTGTATATGTGTGCACCGCCATCTACAGGCCAATGAGTGTACAGTCACTAAATATACACATAACCTAAGTTTTTTTAGACCCCCCCCCCCCTCATGGATGAAATTCTACGAAACTTGGCATACCCCCAGAGAATGCCAGGTCAATCATACACTTAAAATTTGGTGCAGTTCTGAACATCTTAACTGAAGATAGGGGCGATTAAAGCAGAATAATATTGCATTTTCATTTTTTACCGGGGGGGGTGCAAATCACAAATGAGTGATTATGGGCCAGATTGATGTGGACCCTTGAGACCAACATACCATAAAAGATTCTTCATCCTCAGTGCCACGGTTCAGGTAGTTATTTAGGAAAAACTGCTTTTTTTTTGCGGTTCGGGGCCCCACGGGGAGTGGCCCCGGGGGCTAAAAACAAAATTTATATTATACTAGGTTCTGTGTAAAAGATTTTATTATACTTCCTGAAACTAAGGCCGTCAGCCCGCAAGGGTGGTTTTTCCACTCACGTGCTAGGGGTGAGTGGAAAATTATGATTATAGGGGTGATTATCTGTAAATAATAAAATCAGATGATGAAGGCTATAGTAGCTAAGATAAAGTTGGATAGCTCAAGAACTTACATCAATGTATTGTGTCTTAAGTCCCACCACTTTTATGACACTATGAATGCCTGTTCTGTTGACCTTTAGTTTTGTTGCTACTGTGCATGAAGGACAGGCCGATGAATTCTGGATTTCCAGAATCCCCCCCCCCCGGGGATGGTGCTCACGTGGACTGCAGCTTTCTAGCTTGTCCGTGCAAACTGATCAGTGTTGGGCAAGTTACTTCAAAATGTATTACTTATTACTGTCATTTCAAAGTAATTTGTTACATTATAATATTAGTGTCTCTGAATTGTAAGGCATTACACTACTATTGCATTACTTTTAAGATATTTTCACCAAAATATCTAGAAATATGGATTTGCTATTCTAAATGCAGTTTATTACACTCAATGCAGCTTGCTCTTCCAATGGAGGGAGATGTGGTATAGCATAATGACTGAGCTAGGCTTAAGGCTAAAACAACAGTAGAATGCAATAGGCGCAGTGCTCATGATGCAATACAAGGAACAGTCATAGTCAGAATTTTGTTAAAAACCGACAAAAGGTCAAAGTCTGGTAAATTGTGATAGAAATACTGTAACGTTAAGGCCTAGGCCTACTCATTAAAATCAATAGAGAGCCTACTATATTGTAAATCAAAGCTTAAAGGAACCGTATGTAAGATTTTGGCCAAAACTGGTACTACAATCACTTTCAAATTACTGTAGAGCGATGTATCCCCTTCTCCTCCCCTCTGACTGGCAGAGTTGGCAACCGGATGACGAAACACTACTGACTTTGTGATTAGTAGATAGGTGGAGGGTGGCGCATTAGGCCAAAACACAACATGACAACATCAACATCAGTTGAGGGCTGCAACTTCACTTTTTAAATGACAATATCCTGGCCAGACTACTGTTGTCAGTGATATAAGTATTTGAAATGAACATGATTTCTTAATGTCTAGTGACATATCAGGGCAATTTTATGATTAATTGAAATACATTTTTTACATACGGTTCCTTTAATAAAGACATGTCAAGATGGTGGCCTGCTGGCCATTTCGGTGCCCTAAGTGAGTGGCTTTGAGTGAGTGACATTTAAATGATAACTCAAACACCTAAAGTAAAATAAAAGGCCTATTATTTACAGACCATTAGTGTGTGTTTTTAAACATTAATTTCTGAAGAAATGCTGTTTTACTTATAAATGGTGCACTGTCACTTTAAGAGCATTGATCTTTACGTTGTCATAATGCCCTTTTGCCAGCTCTTGTTTACAAGCCTTATTGTTTGAGTTACATTGCACAATATTAACAATAATATGCACAATGTTAAGTTGTTTTAAGCAACCTTCATTGCTTTGGAAATGGAAGTATGGGGGCAGCCGTGGCCTACTGGTTAGCACTTTAGACCTGTAACCGGAGGGTTGTCGGTTCGAACCGCGACCAGTAGGCACGGCTGAAGTGCCCTTGAGCAAGGCACCTAACCCCTCACTGTTCCCCGAGCGCCGCTGTTGTTGATGCAGGCAGCTCACTGCGCCGGGATTAGTGTGTGCTTCACCTCACTGTGTGTACACTGTGTGCTGTGTGTGTATCACTAATTCACGGATTGGGATAAATGCGGAGATTAAATTTCCCTCACGGGATCAAAAGAGTATACATACTTATACTTATATATATGCAATGACATGTTGCTTCACATTTCGTTGCGAATACAAGTGAATTATGAGCCTGGTATCCACCTAGCTGTCTGAATGGAATGAGTTTCAGTCGACTCAGCACATCATGTGCTTCATGTAGCCTAAATGCTTGGAAAACGAATGATTGAAGACCCAATCATTCTAGTACTACGTGGTGATTGAGAGAATCCAAAAGGTATCAAACTTGCATGTAACATCGTGTTAGTGCATTTTGACATTGAAACGTTATTGATGAAGAGTGAAACGCAGTTTGCCGTAAAGCTACTATTCATTGGTTACATTTGGGTGCCCCCTCTGTCCTTTGGTGCCCAACGCAAAGTGCGTGGTGGGAGCGGTGGCACTGCCAGGCTACACAATCTTCAATTCAAGTTCACAGCACAAAGCTGACATGCACAACAGCATAGTTTGTGTTTTATCAAGAATCAAAAAGATTAGCGTGGCACTACTTTAGATGTTTCATTAACTTACTTGTGCTATTTCGCGAGGCATAGAGAGATCTTTTGGTTTCGCACACAAAGTGCACTAACTATTATGTTCTTCATAGCCTTGTCTCTGACAAGCTGAAAATAATGAGCATAGGCTTATGTCCATCCCGCAAATAGAGTCCGCCTGCGAGTCTGCTGCAGCCACAGTCACAGGATTTTTTCTCCTCTGTTGTTCTCGCGTGGTGTTTGCGAATATGTATCAAAACAAAACACCACTTAATTTCGGGTTAAATGCATTGTAACGCGTGTTACTGAAGTTTGTACCGAGTAAAATATTACCCTTTTTTTTTTGTAATGCCTTACATTACCATGTTACCGCAAACAGCAATATATTACAGTAATTACATTACTTTTGTAACGCGTTACACCCAACACTGAAACTGATGCATACAGTGTTTCTAAATGTCACTGCTTCGGCAAATACATGTGTTAGAGGAGTTCGGTCTCATACCGAACTACTGAGGTGCCTGAGCCCGGGGAAGGCCTGGCTGACGCGCTAGATGTTAGAGCTACTCTCACTTGATTGCCCTGTGCTAAACAAACGCATAAGACAACGGTTGATGCTGATAATCCAAAGTGGTCCATTTATTCCATCAGTAGCAATACAAGCGGCGCCAGCTGCAAGAAGATGTCAAAACCCTTTGCCCTTCGGGTCAGACACCTGCCAACAACTTAGTATTTGCTACCTTTATACCCTAGACATGCGCCACCCAGTGTTAAACAAAGGAACAACAATCTGAACACAGCATTTGGCTCTTCCAACATGAGTGTTATTCTGCTTTTCTGCAGACGCCTTTCAGACAGGCCTCACAGTGGGAAGACTCATGTGGTCCCTCAGACCTCCCGACCGGCCGAAAGCCTCTTTGGATCCCGTCCAGGGTCTCTCTGTAGCACCTCATGCGGATTCTCTCCACCAGCTTCTCCAGCAGCACCTCAATGTTGTCCGAGTCGAACTGGGGCTCCTCCATCTTGGCTTCCTGGCACCTTCGGCACTTCTGTCGGAAGCGACGTGCTTCGACTGTCCCCTTCCTTTTCCTTCCATCCAGGCGAAAGTGAAACACAACCAGCACCCTTCTGGAGGGCCAAGTCTTTTTACACTTGGAGCATTGGAACCTGGAAGGACAGAGAGGAAGGAACAAGATGAGCCTGTGAAGGATGATGGCTAACACATAATATAAAATATCCATGACCTAAAAAGATCCTGTAGGAAAGCTGAGAGAACATGGAGAAAAACTAAGTTACAGGTTCACCGTGCCATTCTAAAGGGGAAAAAAACAATCCCCCAAAATTAAGATTTTTTAGCACTATTTCACATGAAGACTTGCAAGTAGCTTCACCCACCAAGCAATCAGGATGCTGAACACTCTACCCACTCTCCCATCACTGACAGCCCCCCCACCCACCAGCCAGCCAGGATCCTGTCTACCCTAACCCCCCACCCCCAACACCCCCCCAGGACCGCCCTGTGGAACTGCACTGCGACGTGTTGCTGCTTTTCAAAGTCAAAGTCTGCTTTATTGTCAATTTCTTCACATGTCAAGACATACAAAGAGATCGAAATTACGTTTCCCACTATCCCACGGTGGAGACAAGACATATTTTACCAATTAGGTCCACAGACAAACATAACATTCAAGTAAACAATATAAATAGTAAAAATAAGAAGGCACATACAATGAAGAAAATAAGAGCAGCAAAATTTGAGTTGAAAATGTGCAATTGTGCATAGAGTATATACTTAGGGGCTGCCGTGGCCCACTGGTTAGCACTCTGGACTTGTAACCGGAGGGTTGCCGGTTCGAGCCCCGACCAGTGGGCTGCGGCTGAAGTGCACCTAACCCCTCACTGCTCCCCGAGCGCCGCCGTTGAAGCAGGCAGCTCACTGCGCCGGGATTAGTGTGTGCTTCACCTCACTGTGTGTTCACTGTGTGCTGTTTGTGTTTCACTAACCCACCGATTGGGTTAAATGCAGAGACCAAATTTCCCTCACGGGATCAAAAAAGTATATACACAGTAGACAGTCAATATAATAGTGCAAAAGTCAGGCCAATAAATGGCTGAGGTAGTTCTGTTTGACTTAAGTATGCAAGTGGCATAGTGGTGCAAGTTATGTAAGAGCAGCAGAAGTGTGTTCAGAAGTGTTTTCAGGACAACAACAAGTTACAAAGTGTACAAGTGGAGTAGTGCAAGGCAGCCATTGTGGGTCCAAAGTCCAGGATGTTATGTAGCTGAGGGTGGAGGGGGGAGAGAGTTCAGCATCCTAACAGCCTGGTGTATGAAGCTGTTGGTGAGTCTGGTGGTGCGGGAGCGCAGGCTTCTGTACCTCTTCCCAGAGGGCAGTTGATCAAACAAATTGTGAGCGGGGTGACTTGCATCACTCACAATTGTGGTCGCCTTGCGGGTGAGGTGGGAGGTGTAAATGAGGAGGTGTAAAAAATGTTAAACTTCATGTAAATGTTATCAATGTTATTTATCACTCTGCCACAATGCTGCTGCTGCTACTACTACTACTCTGTCAGAAGGTTACGTTAGGACTATGTAAATATACAACACAACTACCTCTATTTCTTGATATATGTTCTATATTTCTATATTTTGATATATGTTCTATATTTCAGTCTCGCACTTTAATGTCTGTATGTGGTATGTCTGTATATTTTTATTTTTTATTGTCTATGTCTATGTCTAAAGTATGTCTATGTCTGTATTTAAAGTATGTCTATGTCTGCATGGGAAAGTAAGAAACGAAATTTCAATTCTTTGTATGACCAGTGCATGTAAAGAAATTGACAATAAAGCCGACTTGACTTGACTTGACACATTATAGCATGATGGCTAGCTCATTATAGCACGATGGCTAGCACATTTCACATTATAGCATGATGGCTAACTCATTTCACATTATAGCATGATGGCTAGCACATTTAGCATTATAGCATGATGGCTAACTCATTTCACATTATAGTTGAATGATGTTTTTCAAGGATCTGAAGTGTGCATGCAGTGTTGCTATTTACATCTGGCTTCGCTTACTAGTCACACAAACACTCTCTCTCACTCACACACACACAATCATTGACTGGTTAGATTGTCTGTCTTTTTAAAGACTCCTGATTGGTTGATACAGACAGTAATTTTAGTTCCTGTTTATTAACAAGAGCATCTCAGGGACAGGTGTAATTCCTTATAGCATTGTGTTTTTCACAGCTAACAGAATGAAATTATCATTTAGCATTAGCATAATATACATTTGAGTCTTACAGCAGCTTTTAAATAACACATTCTACTAGACTTTGGATCCGAACCTTAGTCTGTATGTTTTGAATGGTGTTAAGCCATGCTGTAGCCAAAATGCACAGAATTTTTAAATGTCTTTGGGATGTCAGTCAAGATGACGAAGCTAACGTTATTGCCACTGGTTTAAACTGGTTCCAGCTCAATTCCACTGAAAAGAGGCCGGCAGCTTCTTAAAAAATTGGAAGACTACGCTAGACCATCAGATCAAATTGCTAAACAAACAGCGTACCAAAATGGTAAGTGTATTTTTTTGTTTAACCTGCTATAAATTACAGCATATTGTAACAGGAGTGAAAGGGCATTCTTGTAACCCAGGTAAACTAGGAAGTAGCGTTGCTGCGGTCGAGGGATCGAGAAATAGGCAAGTCAGCATCTGCAGCATGCAAATCAAACCAGCTATTAGCCTAACTGAAATAAAACCATGATATATCTAGGTATGGTGAAGGGTATGTGATGTGGGGCTATCTATCTATCTTTTAATTACAAAGGCCAAGGGAACTTTATCAGGATGCATAGTATCCTGAGTCCATTCAATAACTGGCCTTTAAAAATAAAAATATGCCTGCCTCTATGGGATTTTAACATAGGGGGTTCCTTACTTATGCCCCCTGTATTTTAAGGAATAACATTTATTAATTTACGATACCTGGTTCATTCACAAAGAATATTGGTGTGTTTAAAGGTTGGATTTTTTAAGGTTGGATTTTTCTCTGGTTGTCTTAACTTATGCACAGTTGATGGTTTTATAAAGACACCCCTACACCAATAAATAGTTCATGTAGACTGTCACACAATGGTAAGTGGAACATTGGCAACAGCTTGTAACAACTTCATTTTTTACCATTCTTTGCGTAGGGATGTGTACACAAGGATGTGTAACCTTGTGTAACTTTGTGTAACTTGGGAATTACAACAGAAAGGAACACGTTTCAGCTAATCAAAATCAATGACTGAAACTGTCCGTTTCAGAGCTATTATTACCACACTGATAGATTGATTTTGCTTTTTATTTGCAGCCTACGTTATACACTGTGGAACGCTTCATGGATGGACAGCTGTGGAATCCATAAAGGTCAAGAAGGCTTTTGTTACGAGGGCTGGCGGTTCCAAAACATCCATGAAGCTGGGGTAATTTTCTCTTATTTTAAATTATTTCCAATTGTGGTGAGCATTATTGGTGGGCTTTTTATAAAGGGTAGGCCTCTATTGCACTAAAATTATTCAACCTTTATACAGTTAACATCAAACTGTGTAGCTACGAAAGCTACAAAATCACATTGTCATAGAAATGATAGAGGCGAAATTTCCACTAGGTTTTATGAAGATATTTTGCAGATGGGCTGAACATACATCAAAAAAGTAAAAAAAAAATGACATGGCCAAAATGATTAACTCACCAACAATATTTGTTGTATGGTGTATACCAGGGATCACCAAATGGCGGGACGCGATCCGAAGTCGGACCGTGGACTTGATCCTATCCGGACCCAGACCATAATAGCCTAATTTAGATTTTCACGTAAGATTTCAAATCTAAGCTAAATGTTTCGTTGGTTAGGATAACAGCATTTACTTCAGGAGCTTCAGGAACCATCATTTCGCTTGCTGCTACTCAGCCAGTGAAATCTGTGAATTCTGATAAAGTCGAGTCAGTGAGTAAAGTAGCCTACTATGGGGAAGAGACTGATAGCCTGAAACGGCGAGGAGAGAGGAGACGGGACGAGAAACAATCAGATGGATATCTAAGTTAACGATAAGTAAGTTATTTTCAAATCATCGATTGCTCAAAGAGGAGGAAGCTAGACAGCGAGAACAGAGCTTCATATTAAGATACGGGGGCAATACCACGCAAAACTGTCACGTCCGTAACGCCAACTAGGCTAAATATGGATGTGACAGTTTTGCGCAGAATTGCCCTGGACCTCTTCTATTCTGAGATTTTTAAAAGCGCCAATTTGAAGCACCTCTACTAGACAAAGCATATTGAGCAAGCATAGGGTAGGCTAGGCCCATTCAACAGTGAACTGAGAACACAGAATAGAATAGAAACAGAATATTTTACGATTTAAGAAGGCAATATGATTGATCCACCACAATCTAGTTAAGCCGACATGCATTCACTGCCCAACAACGTGATGTTCCTGGGTTTCCAGGATTTCGGGTCAACATAAAAAAAACTAAAAAAAAAAAATTAAACTTGCTGATTAATGGGTTCAAGGAACCAGCCTTGTCTCAGCTCAAATTTTATTTTAAGTTCACGTTAAGATCTTTAAAATAGCCAAGGCTACTCAGTTTCTCCCCAATCACTCTTATCTTGCCTTATTTCTCCTCATTTCGAATGTTGCCTTTTAGGCTACTTATTTTATTTCACATTAAACTTTAGGCCTAGGCCTACAATCTTCTTGAATTTCCCCTTGGGGATCAATAAAGTGTCTATCTATCTATCTACAACTAGGCTCCATCCATCCATCCTAATATTATATATACACAGTGGCGATTCTAGACATTTTTAACAAGGGTGGCACTAGTGAGGCACTGATTCAAGGGTGGCATGAGGCAAAACATCCAGATAAACAGAAACAGGCTCAAGATGTGAAATTAGCACAAATACATTAGGGAAACCAGATGCAAACACCATACTCATAAATTGAAGGACAAAAAAAACACAAATACCTTACTCTCACATAAAATGTCTTTGTATTTGAATAAAATTTAATACAAACATATTAAAGTTAATTATCTAAGTTGTCTGTCACTGGGCTATGCTTTTCTAAAACAAATTCCATCATGGGGACATTAAAATATAATCAATTTTATTATATTACTGTAAATGAAGATATACAAAATATACTCATCCAAGACATTTCCCCACTCTATGGCCATCTATTTTTGTAGCGGTTACAATAATTTGACCTGCTTTTTGTCTATTTGTTTATTTTCTCAAGAAACTTGAGGTTGGTATGAAGGAGTGTATTGTGTATGTGAGCAATTTCAGCGTTAGATAGTGTTGTCTGACGGTCGAGTGGGTTAATGCACGTATTTCCAGAACAGGTCTGCAACTTTCAGGTAGTTCTGAGTTCGAATCTAGGCAGGAGCAGAGCCATATAAAGGCCTAGGCCTATTGTTATCATTTTTTTGCAAGGTGTTGCTCCTGGCAATACTTGTTTATAAGACGTTTGGTGATTAATTGATAGCTGTTTTGGGACACGTTAAACGTTCTTTATAATGAGCATACGGAGAGTAAAACGACTGTTTCTGCTACTGTTACAACTGTAGGCTACAATGATTGCAATACAAAAATATGCGTGTTAGTTTAGTTAGTTTTGTGGATGTTTTGCACTTTTGCCTCATGTATTTTTCAGGTTTGAGGGCTTTTTTGGCAAGATTGACCTTGGTTAGACTCTGCATATGTTATTTCTCCGTATGGAAAATAAAGTCAATTTTCAACACACGCCTGTTATTAGTTCAATAACAAGTGTTGCTTGTTAAAACATGTGACTAGTGAAACTCAAATGATTTTAGAAATATTTAGCCAAAGCCAAAAGTGTTAGTTAGAGGAGAGACGCCGATTGCAGCTCAGATGTCTTCTTAATTTTTCTTTATTCTTTTTAGTAAAAGGTGCAGAACATTATTAAACTTTGACTAACGTTTCGATGTTCGTTAGTCAAAAACATTGACACATCGAAATGTTAGTCAAAGTTTAATAATGTTCTGCACCTTTTACTGAAGAATAAAGAAAATTAAGAAGACATCTGAGCTGCACCGGGCGCTCCTCCTTCTCTAAAATATCTGTCCTGGCCTGGTTGCAACGGATTGTGGCCAAACGACAGAAGTGCGGAGAACCCTCCTTTGTCTACCAAAAGTGTTACTTTGTGCCCCGGGCCCCCACCTGCTTGTGAAAGAAGGGGATGGGGAGGGGGCTTAACGTGAAAAGCTTAATGTCACAAAACGCAACGAAGTCGGTTTTATGCTACAGGCCTTCATAATGGTAGGCTACAGGAAGTGGGGGAGGGTATGGGATGACCAGAGCCGTCATCTATCGCCTTTCCAGGCACACAGCTCGTTATATAGCCTATCGACTGCCTTAACAGATAGGCTTTGCTCTTGGTTTGGCCTTACAGCTTAACTCAATGCTCTTGTTGCTTGCAGTTTGTTAAATAAAGCCATGCAGATTATATTATTTATTTCTGATTAATTGGCGTCTTTTGATGTATTTTACAACATTTGCTTGTTAGGCTGGGCTACTGTCAATGTCCTGTACAGGTCAATGTTCAACAATTGCTGGTGTAGGCCTAGGCTATTAATCAATTAGGGACTGTTCGTTATTTATTTAATTAAGGGGCTATCGGAGGAGTTTTGGGAGCGTTAGTCAAAAGACGGACCCTCCCTCGCCAGCAAGAATTTTTTTCTATGACCCTCCAAAGTGATTGAGAAAAACGCATGACCCTCCCCAGTCCCAACAATTTATTGATGCCTTAGGCTACTGGGTCAATTTGGGAGCTTGCATGCTACTTACTCCTTCCTTGAAATGCCTTGAAAAGGCTGTCGTTTTGCACAATTTCACAAATAATCACCGGGACCGAAACAAACCTGTCAACTTTTCCCCGGTTTATCGCAGATTTTAACTTTTTTCCTCGCTGTCTTAGGGAGGAGCTGCAGGGCCGCCGCAGGGGATGCGAGGCCCCAGCGAACTTGACAGATGCAAGGCCCTTTTCACTTACGTGCATGAAATCATCGCGATAGCTTATTTTACACATAGCCAAGGCTGCCGCCGGTGTATTTTAATAGTAGCCTAGTCTAATAAGCTACACCAGCTTGCCTTTAAGAGGGGAAATTCAATTGTATAGCCTATAACATTAGCTGAGTCACATATTTGGCCATATGGTGTTTATCATAGGCTACATCACGAAACCAAATAGTGTAACAAAGGCGAACACTTTAACAGGGGGAATTAATTGGGCATGAATCATTGTCAAAGTCAAAGTCAAAGTCAAAGTCAGCTTTATTGTCAATTTCTTCACATGTTCCAGACATACAAAGAGATCGAAATTACGTTTCTCACTATCCCACGGTGAAGACAAGACATATTTTACCAATTTTAAGTCCACAGACAAACATAACATTCAAGTAAACAAAAAAGTAAGTAAATAAGTAAATAAGAGGGCACATATAATAATGGAAAAATAAGAGCAGCAAAATTTTGTTGAAATTGTGCATAGACAGTCAATAAAAAAACTAGTGCAAAGTCAGGCCAATAAGAGGCTTGGGTAGTTCTGTTTGACCTGAGTAATGAAGAAAGTGGCATAGTGGTGCAAGTTATGTAAGTATGTATGTATGTTGTGCTGAACGGTAGGCTATTTGTCAATGAGCAGAAACACACACGACATTCAAACTATTGATAAGATGTACTGGTCTGTATCTATAGACTAACATTGGACAAAAAAATGACACTGACTCACCATATCCTGACTCAGGAAAAAAAACTTCCTCTTGCTTTGCCGCAAACTCAGCAATGAAATCATAGGCCAGTTTGCAGGTAGCCTAACGCCTTTTTCATAGAAGGGAGAGCCCAGTCTCTCCTGTGACATGGAGGTGCGCAAATAGTTTTTAACAGCCTGTTCAACCGAAAAAGCTTCACCCGATGCCAGTCACTGATCGCAATTTCAAAGTTCGAAAGCTTCATCTTTTAAGTTTTAAGTGCAGTGGCCCCTATCTGCCCCCTTTGGAATTATATCTCGAGCCTATTATAAGGTCCAGTGCGTTATGTCCTGGGATTCGGATGTGCTCAAAAAGAAAAGAAAAAACACTTTTTTATAGATGGTTATGAGGAGCAATGTGAGAGAGAAATTTGATGATCATTGATCGTTGTTTTGGGACGTTAAGCCTACAACATGCTGTTAGGCTGGGCTACTGTCAATGTACTTGTACAGGTAAATGTTCAACAATTGCTGGTGTACAGGTTATATAATCAATTAGCTAAATCATTTGTCCAGCTGTTTAAACATTTTTTCGTGCTACATTCAAACGCAAAAGGTGCTTTGATATATTTTTAGTTTGAACGTCGGCAAGCAGGCATGCTTTGGTTGTAATGAATGAGGATAATTGCTTTTTTTTGCATTATTTTGAATATGACTCGCTCCAGTCTCAACAGCACGTACTTTTTCCACACGCTAAGTTCTAACACACATAGGCCTTTCCCCTCTCGCTTTCTCTCTCTCCATCCCTGCACACGGTGCTTTCTTAAAGGAGCTGCACCATTTTACAACAATTGCATCTACATTTTCATATTAGAATGTTTTGTCAAGTGTAAGCTTAAACTATCGCGGAACAATTTAAGTTCCCGGCCCCCGCCAAGGCCATGGAAGCAGTAAGTCAGTCGCATCAAAAATAGTAGTGGCACCCAAGTGACACCCTGTGGTTGTTTGTGTCAACTGCAGTTTGTGCCATTTCTGCTGAGAAAATGGGGTGCGTGATTCATGAAGGAACCCGTCCAAACTTAACGGGGACCCACTGTAGTTACTGGAAGTAATAAATGCAGTGAAATTATGTCTGGTGTCAGCCTATTTGTGCAAAGTGGGGGGGTTTAGTAGATTAAGGGGTAGAAGAGGGGTTTAGTAGATTAAGTGGCAAGAGCTGCATAACAAAGGTGAGGGAGGATTGGAATGGGGGGGGCACCAACAAGGAGCACCCAAGAGCAACAGGGGCAAGGAAAAACTCCCTTACCAAGGAAGAAACCTTGGGCAGATCCACGGCTCAAGGGGCTAACCCAACTGCCAGGGGTCTTGGTGTGTGTGTTGGGGGGATGACAGGGGAGATGGGATAGTGTGCTGTGTATGTCGGGAGAGGGCAGTGTGCAATATGTGTGTTGGAGAAGCTTCCTCATGAGACAATGTGCTGTGTATTGGGGGACAGTGTGCTGTAAGTATGTTGGGGATGTGTGTTGGAGAAGCTTCCTGATGAAATAATGTGCTGTGTATGTAGGGGAGGGGGGGCAGTGTACTGCAAGTATGGTGAAGGGACTTACTATTGCAAGCAGAGTACTGTATGTATGATGTATGTGAGTGATGAAGATGTGTGTGTGGGCGGGAGGGGAGTGTAGCAGTGACTGTGTGTGTGTAGTGTGCGTGTGGGTAGGTGGGGGCAGTGTGCTGTAAGTATGTAGAGGATGTGTGTTGGAGAAGATCCTGAACACAATGTGCTGTGTATGTAGGGAGGGGGGGCAGTGTGCAGCAAGTAGAGGAGGCAGAAAGGCTAGGCAATCAAGGACATGGGTAGATGGAGGAGAAATCAAAAATAATAAATAAAAAGTTCTATGGAGATGTGCAAAAGTTGGAGAAAGTCAGATGTGTGTGTGTGTGTGTGTTTTGACGTGTGATGAAATAATAAAATAATAAAAGGTCTATAGCATAGGGTGAGGGATGTAAAAGAGCTAAAAGTCTTGTACTGTAGGTGTGTGTGTGTGTGGGGGGTCATGAGTGCTGAAGAGTGAATGTGTGCAAAGTCAGTATAGTGTGAGTTCAGAGTTCGGATGGCCTGGGGATAAAACTTCTCCTGAGTCTCTCAGTTCTGGCTTTGTGACTACATAGGCGTCTTCTTGATTTCAGCGGTAGGAATAATCCATTGTTAGGAAGAGAAGAGTCCTTCAGAATCTTTTGGGCTCTTAGGAGTACTCTTCTGGAATAGATATCTTGTAGAGCAGGGAGTTGAGTTCTTATAGTACGTTCAGCTGAGCGCACTACTCTCTGCAGAGTACTACAATCTCTAACTGTGGAGTTCCCATACCAGGTGATGATGCTACCAGTTAGAACACTCTCAACCACTGAAGTGTAGAAGGCCTTCATGATGGATGTAGAAACTTTGAATTTCCTTAGCTGACGAAGGAAGTAGAGTCGTTGTCTGGACTTCTTCAGAACATACTGTATTGAGTGTTAACAGTCCATGGTAGGTCTTCAGTAATGTGGACACCAAGGTATTTAAAACTTGTGACTCTCTCTACAGGTTGCCCGCTGATCATTAGTGGGGTGTAACTGTAGTTCTGCTGCTGCCTTCTGTAATCCACTACCATTTCCTTGGTTTTATTGATATTCAGTGTCAAGCTGTTAGATTGACACCACTGTCTCACCTCATCAACCTGATCCAAGTAGAGCTGTTCATTGTTGTTACTAATCAGGCCCAAGATCACTGTGTCATTTGCAAACTTGATGATGGAGGTATGACTACTGTTGACTTTGCAGTAATGTGTGTAGATGTTGTACAGCAGTGGACTCAAAACACAGCCTTGGGGAGCACCAGTGCTGATGGTTAATGAGTCAGATGTCAGACCCCCCACTCTAACCACTTGTGAACGGTTGGTGAGGAAGTCAAATATCCAGTGACACAGGGTGGTGTTTAGTCCTAAGGCCTTCATCTTTGTGACCAAGGTGAGAGGTACTATCGTGTTGAATGCTGAACTAAAGTCAATGAACAGCATCCTCACATAATTCCCATTCCCCTCCTCCAGGTGAGTTAAGGTGGTGTGCATGAGGTTTGAGATGGCATCCTCTGTAGACCTGTTGGCTCTAAGCAAATTGGAGGGGGTCGAAGGAGGCAGGGAGGGATGAGCAGATAATGTTTTTCACAAGCTTCTCAAAACACTTCATCACTGTAGACGTCAGGGCTACTGGGCGGTAGTCATTCAGACATGATGGACTTTTGTTTTAGGGGGTACTGGAACAATAACAGACTGCTTGAGGCAAGTAGGAACTGTCCCTTGAGCCAATGATGTGTTAAAGATATAAGTGAACACAGGAGCTAACTGAGCAGCGCAGGATTTCAAAACCCTGTTAGAAATTCCATCCGGTCCAGCAGCTTTTCTACAATTAACCCTCCTGAAGGCATTGCTCACATCGACCTCAGAGACACAGAAAGGTGCATCCTCATTTGCTTCACATGCTGCAGCTAGTGCAAGATAGTCTGTGTTTTTCATGTCAAAGCGAGCATAAAAAGCATTAAGTTCATCAGGGAGGGCTTTACTCACATTCATCATAGGAGGGGACTTTCTTTCAAAGCCAGTGATGGTTCGGAGTCCTTTCCACACTCGTGCTGGATCACCCTCCAAGAAATCAGCTTCAACTCTGTCTCTATAGCGCCGCTTAGCATCTTTAATAGCTCTACGTAAACTATAAGTGCTGTTTTGTAATCAGTCATATCCCCTGAAATAAGCCCAGCATTATAAGTCATGGTGCGTGTCTTTAATGCCGTTCTCACTTCTCTATCCACCCATGGCTTCTGGTTAGGGAAGCTTCGGATCTTTACAGTTGGGATGATGGATTGTTATTGAACAGTTATTGGTTTTACCAAAATAATTTGGCACTATTTTTAAACTACAAACCTATAAAGTATTTTGATACAAAATATGATGCCATTTTTTTCCAACTAAATAAAATAAAAATGACAACATACTATTTTGTATTTTACATACATGTATCAGACATACTGCCTATCCCTGGCTGTTGGCTGCAGCAACTCAAGCTAGGTAGTACTGATTGTTTTGTGTTTGTTTTGTGTTTATGTTACAGTGGGCAGTGCTTCGACTTGGCCAGCTTCACTCGCGGTCCGCGCGTGGGATCATGCGGTATCACGCGACTTTAATTTGTATTTTCCCAGTGTGACGCTGCAATAACCCAAACAACCGGTAGATGGCTCAAATGAGCAGGGTGTCTCGTAAAAAGAAATGGAGCCTGGAAAAACCTACACAGACTTCACTACAAACTTTAGCAGACTGGTTTAGAAATAATTTAATAGCCAGAAATATGCCTGCCCTGCCCTAACAAAGAAATATTTGGTTAACTGCGAGTGAATCCCGTTTGCAGCCGTAGAAGAAACGCAGGACAAATTAAACATTCTGGTTTTCTCCGAGTGCAACGATGATAGACAGACATCATTTGGACAAAATATAGAGCATATTAACCTCCGTTGCTCAGCCAAATGCCTTCCTGTTACGTCCTGTTATCACGGAGTTACAGGCGATAAGCGATTTTTGATGGTCACAAGTTTACTTCATTAGCGGTTTATTTTTTGATTATTAAAGAGTTTTTCATTTAAAGGTTTGACTTTGTGCTTATTCAGTAGAGCATTTAGTGCTCTTCCCAATCCCAGACGTTCACATTGCATGTTTGTTTGTAATGGATGCAACCGCGAGAGATACGCTTTGTCATAGGCGCCCGATACCGTGGATGCTCCGTCTCTCGGGCATCCACTGAAAACATCGAAAGCACCCACGCGTGTGACAGCTTACAGTCCGGCTAAATTTACATTAATTTAAAATCAAACATCGCAGTTTATGTTAAATTCAGCATCTCTCATAATGTGATTGGATATGTTGCTGTCAATTCCCTACTTCATATACTAACCACCAATGAGAGCGCTCTCGTGATGAAAATTCCTGACACTTCCCACCTGAAGAATTAACATAAGGCTTTGTCGGTCTTCAGCCCGAATGTTTAAAATGTATATAGCCCTGAATATCATTTTAAAAGTAGTCTGACAAAGCTTATTGTTTTGTGACACAGCTAAACACTGGTACCTCATAGAACGTCTATAACAGACAGCTTTATGCGCAGGGGAGAGAGCGCGCGCGCGCGCACTGTGCTTTATGATTGTTGCCTTCTGATGGTATCTTGCTAATTCACTGAACTGCATTAGGTGACACAAATTGTATTGCCTTTATCTTATAACTCCTTGTCTGAGCGACTACCAGGCCTATGGTTTTAAAAGTCAGATGTTCCCTGACAAAGACATTCGAAAATTAAGAATGTTTATTGACTTGAAAAATACATTAATTTTGCAAACTCCCTTCATTCAACCCTTGAAGACATCGCGGTCTGGTGCGCTATGTAGATCGTTTCTCATTACCATTTAATTTCTCAGAATTTAGGTCTACTAGGCCTACAATAACGTCATCACCAAATACATCTTTTATTTTTAGTTGATCAACCACAAAGAGTAGCATAGGCCTACTGTGCACAGTGCACTGACGACTGTAGCAGCCCAACGTAACCAGTTGTTGTAGATGAGAGGCAACCCCTTGTTTCAGATAGCCTGGACAACATGTTACCTGGGTGTTGCCTACATTATTAATTAATGGTAGCCTACAATAGTTAATTGATTCGCGTAACATATTAGTTGGCTCAAAGAGTAGGGAATCAAGGTGGAGAGAGTCACGTGTGTGTTGCTTTTGCGGGATCGAATCCAGTTTAATGCTAGTTTTCAAAACATATATTTTTTACATGTCTTTTGTCCAGTGGCTGTAATGTAGCCGAGCTCATGGCGTATGAAAAAGCGACTTCAAACCGCCTAAAACAATTTGTTTGTGAATGTCTGACAACTGCTGCAGCGCATGCACGCAGCAAAGGAAACCAGTAGGTGGAGAAACCAGAAGGCACACAACACGGAAGCGATTTTAAGGCTATTTCAAGATAGGCTACTCAATGGTGCTATTTCACACGATTATAGCGACCCCCACTCACCTGGGTTAGTGGAAGGTGTTAATAGACTATTGGCGTAGCCTACAGTGGACTGGGGCTGTCAAAATTGCTCAAAAATGACGTTCGAATATCCCCTCTAAAAGAAACACATGTATTCGAATATATTGGAATATCTAGGCTATATTATTTGCGCATTATGTCAGTGATGCGCATCATGTCATCTGTTTTTTAACTTTTTGTATGGTTATTGCTTGACAGGGGGGGATCCCAAGCAGCTTTCAGCCATAAGGCATTTCCTAATTCACCTGACACTGATATTCAAAATGTTGAAACTATTTCGGCATAGCCTATAAGCAGTTTAATTAAATGTAATGTTAGTTGTAAACAAACGGGCTACTTGGTGAGGCTTGGCCTCACAGATGCTTCGTGCCTTAAATGGCAATACAAATCTTCCACGATAGGCCTATTAACTGACCGCCCGATTCACATTGGCTGGGGGGTTAGGGGGGCCATCAGACATTTGTTCCCAAGGGTCTATGAATTGTTAATCGGTCCTGCCCCCCAACAGGCATAACTTTCCACCTCTGAGATAGCTGAAAAGAAGTCTAGAGGACTTCTAACTCACTAGACCTACTTACTGTAGGCTGCGCAAACCACAAGCCTGCATTCGAGGCAGGCCTTCTGTTGAAGAATTTTATATAAATCCTGCGCTAACAGTAATCCTCCTACCCCCGCTACCACAGCTGTGGATAGTGTGGCATGCTCACGCTTTATGTCTCCTTCTTGCAAACTAGGCCTATAGCCCAACCATTTATGTCTTCAAAAAACAACTTGCCAGATATGCCTTCATAAATTTGGGCTTCATTCAGCATTTTGTTCTTCCACTGGAAATGACTCTTCTACATTTACTGTCTGCTGCATCCTTTCTGTTTGTATTGTTTAGAAAATGTTTGACGTCTTGAGTTAATGCATTAAGCATTGTTTGCTGGTAACCAGCCACAAATAGCCTACAGATTCTTGCGTGCGTTCTCTCCAAAATGTGTCTGTTCTATAGGCTATCCAAGTGCATAAAGCAGATGTATTTGTGTATTGTACAGAAAAATAAAAATAACGTGTCAAGCAGTCAATTGACTACATTGCAGTCAATAAGTAGTGCAAATTATGAAACCAAAACGTGGGTCATAGTTGTCTAAGCCTCTGCTGTGAGGCCAAACCCATGAACAAAGACGCATTGATATCTGCAATAGTTTTTTTTTTTTGGCGAAACAAGCTCACAGCCGAACAAGTCATACTGAAGGGCGAGGCAACTGGCATGTGATCTCCCCACGGGCCAATGGATGTACAAGTTTTCTCCTGTGGCTACGATATTTAATCCAGTGTTTTGTCAAGTTGCAAAATGCTATTCGTTTTATCGAATTTGTATGATAGTATGAAGTATTTTTTGTATAGGGTACTATCTTAATTGCTTTATACTCAATACTTGACCAATCTATTGCATCTGTCTATTGAAAGTGAGAATGTGGCATGTGATATACTGTGTAGGCTTCATAAAATAAAATAAACAGATTGCTAATGGCCTACAAGCTGATCTGGGGGTTTCCCGTTACAACTCACGGAGGTTAGCTTTTACTAACAGGATGCATCGTTCAACTAACCAACATGTAAGTTACGACTGTTTCCCAAAACTGTCGTACTTACAGTTTGGACCATGATAGTTTCCAAACTTCAGTAGTCTGGACTAAGGTGGTTAATGACGTTTAGTAGCACATGAATGGGCACCTGCACTGTGGCGCATTGCGTTAAGGCCGTTGCACAGCAGTTACCAGTCCCCTGTCCAAGAGTTCGAATCTGGGTTAAGACGTTGACAACAATATTGACATCGTTGTTTACCTAAGGTTATCTTTTGTGCAGATCATATTATCAAAATCAGAATCAGCCTTTTTGGCTTGGTTTGCGTAAACTAACAAGGACCCCCCCATGAAAATCAAAGGCTACATATTCTCGTCAAAAAGTGCGCACCACCTTATTATTATCTGCAAGTGTGTGACTTTTACTTACGTGCACATGGCTGCAAATTTACTTTTAATTTATGTATTTTCTGACTTGGGCATTTTAAAATATGGATGTATGGTGGTTAGAAGTGTAAATATCAATTAGAAACCTAAATATATTTATAATTATTAATTTGCAAACAAATTACTGGCGTCAGTGACGTCTTTGACATGAAGATCCCTGGAACTATGCTTCTAGCATTCTACCACAGGTCTAGAGGTGTAGTTGTAACTACACAACTTTACGATAGTGGTTGCGAACATTCGTTGCTACTATGGTTTTGGGAAACACTAACGTAGTGGAACGATGCATTGGACTAGGTAAGTTCCAAATATAAATGTAATTCTGCTGCATAAAGCAGATGTATTTGTTTATTGTACAGAAAAATAAAAATGACATGTCAAGCAGTCAATTGACTACATTGCAGTCAAGAAGTAGGGCAAATTAATTTACTTAAACCAAAGCGTGGGTCATAGTTGTCTAAGCCTCTATTATGTAGCCTGTTAAAAACGCCGCCAGATAGTATTAAATCGGCAACAACATTGTTTTCTGCAGAAGCCTACCCAAGGCTACAGATTAATTCTGAACAGTTATTTCTCTACTGGCTCAATTATCACACCACTGTTTTTTGATTTGCGAAGCGTTAACCCCAACACTGACAATAATGTAGACAGCAAATTTCGATTTCGATTTTTTCGTTACCACCGTGTAGTCAAGCCTTAAGCCATACCCAAGTAGCCTAAATCGAGGTAATGTTTAATTATGCATGATTTATTTTGTTATTGAATTAGTAGGCTGGGATTACTCTCGGCAACAATTATATCCTGATCCTGCTTTTTCAGAAGGGACCGCAGGCAGAGCGATGTACAGTGGTAGAGCGACGCAGTGGCTGAAAGTGGTACCAAAGCTTCACGCAGCTTCACGCCGCGTAATGCGCGAATGAAGTGGTCATTTGAAAGCAATGCCCACTGTAGTTTTGATCCAATTTGACAGCTTTGCTATTTTGCCCACCCAATATTTCTACCAGCCCACCCAAATATAGTAGCCTAGCCTAGGATAGAACCAGCCCTGCCCTGCATGGAGACATATTTTACGCTAATAATGGAGAAAATGTTAGCAAAACTTTAGGTTTTTGTTAACGGAATCTCCCGACCCTCATTCATCTATTTGCGCAACAGCCCACATTCTGCCTTCAATCCAGCGAGACAAGTGAAATAAATGTTTTTTTTTTTTTTTTTTTAGCTGTCATGTCATAAGGCGCGATATTTAGGCTACCTCTGTTAAAGCCTACACAAAGTTGCGTATTAAGGAGTATTTCCTGATCGGGGAAACCTTTCGTTCTGCAGTTCAATTGTGCCGCAGGCCAACAAAGGCAAGTGTGTTTGCCACTTACATTTCTGACGTCTGACACTTGCAAGTGCATCAAGAAAGGTCCCGCCTTACACCATGTTAATGGCCAATCGTAGACTAGGATTTGGGGTGGCACCTGGGGTGTGTAATGTCGAATCTCAAGGGTGGCCTGTGCCACCCGGAGCCACCCCTCTGGCTCCGCCCCTGTATATATACTATACATACATACATATACATAGCCTAAACATTATGATGCTCCGGACCTTTGCTCGAGGAAATTTTCCGTAACGACCTCGCTGAAGATTAATTGAATACCCCTGGTGTATACTGTATTTTCTGTATTTTGTTTTTGTTCTTGACAATTGTCAGTGTCTCTTGAGTGATCAGAGCTAAATGTTTTGGGCTAATTTAGATGTAATATTGAGTCATTGTCTTTGATTTACCGGATTGACCCTAAAGCACTCCTTGTTTACAAATCACTTAAAGGACAAATCCGGTATGAATTGATCCATAGCTCTTGTTGGAAATCACTGTGTGCTGTTCATAGGAAAAAGAAAATGTGGCACAGCCAATTCTGAGTTATGGACAGGGAAGTATAGCCCAGAGCCATATAGAAGTACTTTTGGTATTCCTGACCTAATGCAGGGTAGCCGCGGGGTCTTAAAAGTTTTTAAACGGTCTTAAATGTCATGTTCCTTAATTAAGGTCTGAAAAAGTCTTAAATTCCGTTGCCAAAGTCTTAATTTTTTAAACGAAGGTCTTGAATTTTAATTAAACTAGCCTGCAAGCAAGGTGAAATGGGGGAAAAAACTAGCCTGGCGGGCCATCCTACATCATTGAAATGTATAGTCTGGAATCGAGCCATTCACCTCGCTTAATCCAAGGGGCGGGCAGAGAATTGTCTTTCAAACTGCCTAGGCATGCAATAGGCCAGCGCTACGACCATATCTGTATCCGGTCGGCAAAACGGCAAATACATCCTTCTTCGAAAGGAATGACTTAAGTGCATTGTGTTGCTCAACTTTCAAAGAAAAGCACAAGTCCAACTCCTTCAAAGTTGACGCCAACGCTGATTCAAACAACCGCTCTTCGTTTGCCATAGCCACCTTCCTTGTTGTTCACTGTCGCAGGACTGTCGCCATCCTGTTAAGCCCGCCTTAAGACTCTCTAACAAAATAGAGCGCTGTGATTGGATGGCGCCCCACGGCCAGCCAATAGCAATCCCTATGGTTTGATACTAGACGTACAGGCTGAGCAAATTAATTTGCCGCCGCTAGGGTGCGTCTAGATTTCTAGGCTAGGAAAAAACAACAGCAATGTGAAAATTCAACAGGGGGTTGACTAACATCAGAGATCGTCTAATTTAGTGTTGAGCTCCTTGCTAACTAATTCTGCTAGCTCAGGTCATGTATGTCATTCGTAATTAGTGCTAAAATCATTATTGAACATGATCCCTTCTATGAACTTGATAGGTTTTTATTTACATTTATTTTATCTAATGACAGACAACAATGAATTGCATCCACATATCCTTATGCATTATGTGCAACTATTATTCACTAGCCTAAAACCGTGAGACTGAAGGCTACAGTAATTACTCACGTATTTCTTAAAGTGACAAACACTCAATTACACCTAGGCCTACACACCACATTAAAATTTGCCTAGGTGTAATAGTTTAAAAATAAATATTAAGTATTCAAATGACTAAATATGTTTAGCAATTAAGCAGATTAATAGTAACTAGAAATGCAATTCCAAGGAATTACCAGTGCATGAAAATGCTAACGTTGTGATGTAAAATATCATGTATAGTTAAAACAGATAATACAGAGATGGTTACTACGGTGATGCTAGGATAGACATGGTGGTTGCATAGCTTAATAAAAGTTGATAGTTTAAAAGTAGACTGTTTAAAAGCTGAATGTAGATAGTTTAAAAGTTGTTGATAGACAGTAGATAGTTTAAAAGTTGTTGATAGACAGCTAGTTTAATAGATAGTTTAATGATAGTTTAAAAGTAGACCGTTTAAAAGTTGAAGGAAAATAGTTGAAAAGTTGTTGACGGACTGGAAGTTGAATGAATGTTGATATTCAAATAGTTTAATGGCTGTGTATAGGTAGATATTTGACGATAACTGAAAATTGGAATGGCTCTAATGTTTGCTAGCAGTTATGCTAAGATTTTTAACTATACTAACCATGCTACTTAGCTAATGTTTTATAGCAGTGCTAGCAATGTTAACCTGCTAACCATGCTACTTAGCTAACGTTTTCTAGCAGTTTAATGAATGTTGATATTCAAATAGTTTAATGGCTGTGTATAGGTAGATCTTTGACGATAACTGAAAGTTGGAATGGCTCTAATGTTTTCTAGCAGTTATGCTAAGATTTGTAATTCTGCTAACCACGCTTACTTAGCTAATGTTTTATAGTAAAAAAGCAATGCTAACATGTTAACCATGCTACTTAGCTAACTTAACTAACATATTCTAGCAGTTTTGCTAAACATTTTCTTGCAGTTTTGTTAAACATGCTAACTATGCTAGCAATGTTAACATGCTAACTATGTTAACCAAGCTTATCATTTTAGTAGTTATGCTAACTATGCTAACTAGCATGCTAACTATGCTAACCATGTTACTTAGCTAACTTAGCTAATCATTTTTAGTAGTCATGCTAACTAGCATGCTAACATATTAGCATGCTAACTATGCTAACCATGTTACTTAGCTAACCTAGCTAATAATTTTTAGCAGTTTTGCTAACTAACATGCTAACTATGCTACCCATGTTACTTAGCTAACTTAGCTAATAATTTTTAGCAGTTTTGCTAAAAATGTTAACTAACATGCTAGCATGCTAACTATGCTAACCATGTTACTTAGCTAATCATTTTTAGCAGTTATGCTAACTATGCTAGCTAGCATGTTAACTATGCTAACCATGTTACTTAGCTAACCTAACTAATCATTTTTAGCAGTTTTGCTAAAAATGCTAACTAACATGCTAACTATGCTAACCATGTGACTTAGCTAACCTAGCTAATCATTTTTAGCAGTTTTGCTAAAAATGTTAGCAATGCTAAAATGCTAACTTTGCTAACCATGCTAACTAGCTACAGTGGGTAGGAGTCATAGTTGATGAAAAGTTAAAAGTTGTTGATAGACAGCTAGTGAATGTATATAGTTTAAAAGTTTAAAAGTTGAATGTAGATAGTTTAAAAGTTGTTGATAGACAGCTAGTTTAATAGATAGATAGTTTAATTATAGTTTAAAAGTAGACCGTTTAAAAGTTGAATGTAAAAAGTTCAGTAGTTTAATGGGTTACATTGTTTAACAGTGTGAGGACTTTTATTTTGAAACAGTTTTGGACAGAGGAAACAGTTGAATAGGATGTGTAGTCTTAATTGACCCAGTATTTTCATGCACTGTAATTATGCAGATTAAAAAATACTATACATTAACTGTACACTTTATATGAATTCGAAGGTATATGAAATAGAAACATATGAAATAAGCCATAATTTTCCGTGTGTGTGAAAAGAGTCAAGCAGAATCTAGGATGCCCACTGGTGTGAATGATAACACTATATTCAATATTACTGATGATGTCAAGGTGGTCTGGGCCCCCAAATCAAATACATTTTTTAAGAATTATCAAAGAAGTATCGAAATCGCAATTCTTGATGTGGTATCGGTATCGAAACAATAATTTTGGTATCGTGGCAGCTACACTAGTCTAATTTCTTAGGATATGCGCACACAATACTTTGGGTTTTTGCACCGGCAGCAATGAATCAACATAATCAGTCAAAAGGAGAGGACAGCACATCATGGGGAAGTGTTGTTTTAATTGTCATTATGGATTTGATCTGGTGTTTTACAACCGCATAATGGGTGTGATGTAGGTCTTAATTTTTATGGAAGTGGTCTTAAAAAAAGTCTTATTTGGGGTGGTCAAACCTGGGGAAACCCTGTAATGGAAAGAAGATACCGAAGGCTTTTTTGCCATATTGAGTCAGCTTTATTTTCTTGTCCATAACTTGTCTAGGTTATGACACATTTTATTGTTCTTTGTCCTTTGGACAGTGCCTGGTGAGCTCGAACAACAAGGCTTTGAATCAGTTTACACCAGATTTGCCCTTCAATGAGACTGTGTGACATGTTTCAGTAATACTCATCACTTAAACCTCACTGATCACAGCAACGCTGCATTTAGTTGTTATGCGTTCTGACTATGGAGCCAGCTCCCAGATGACAAAATAAATTGCCCAAATTACTTTTTTGACATCAGGACTCTGAACTAAACTATTTTCAGATGCCCATTTTTTTTTTACACTGAATAGGCTTAGTCCAACCAAAACAAGGTTTTGCCTAGTGGCAAGCTGGATAGGGGTTAATCCTAGCCTGACAATACAGTTTACTCACTAGATGAGGTGAGGGAATTCAACAAACTTGTTTAAGCTTGACAAATATATCAATACAATCTGTTTTTCAATTGGGCAACATATAGCAAATGTGAGTGGTAGCTATCACATCCCCCATTCTGTGTTTAAGTGATTAATAAGGTGTGTCTGATCTTTGTGCTGTATCAAAATTCCCACAGTTATGAAAGCAGACGGTCAAACAAATGTCTTACTTTGTATTTTTGAGTGGCTCACAAACTAACAATGTTCTATTTTCTGCTCTTCTCTCCCTCCTCCCTTTGGTTGGTTCCACCACCAGGATAAAAGACGCAGATTGACCAGCCCACGCTTTCATCCACCATTGTACACAGTATGGCACGCTTTGGCACAAGTTCAGTTTGTATTGTTTGTGTAGTATTGTTTATTAGTTCATTTCTCCATGTTGTATGATTTATAGATAGACTTAAATTGTCATTGTGCAGTTGGTCCGTACAATGCAATTTGCTTGTGCACACACACACACAAAAAAATAAAAAATAAGAATACACAATTTTTAAAAAGAACATATCAAGGCATTAACATGCTTCCATTGCTTGAAGTCCATTTTAAAGTGCAACTGTGCAAGCTCCCATTGCTTAAAGTCCATTTTTAAAGTACAACTGTTTTGCTTTGTTTTATAAAATAAAAGTTTGAAATGCTATGGAGTGCCCTATTTTTTTGACCCTCAAACTGATTTCTCAATTGTAACTCCTACTTCTCAACAGTTTCTCATTGCAATGTCTCCTCATTTGCTCTATTATTTCTCCTAAGGAGAAACAAGTTGTAAATGAGACTACACTCAAACATATAAGAGATCTCCCGTATTTCTCCTGCTTCTCAAACTAATATCTCTTATGTGACTCCATCTGCTCTATTATTTCTCCTAAGGAGAAACAAGTTGTAAGTGAGACTACACTCAAACATATAAGAGATCTCCTGTACTTCTCCTGCTTCTCAAACTAATATCTCTTATGTGACTCCTACTTGTCTTATTGGTATGTGTCTCATCTTTTGCTTGTTTTATTTCTCCTAAGGCAAAATTAGGAGAAATAATTGTGACAAAAGTAATACTTAAATGATCCTTAAAAGAGAATCACCATTTTGCCTCCTTAGCAACAGAAGGGATACAAATGAGAAGCAAAAGTTTCCTCTGGGGATGTTTCTAAATTAAATTCATACATTACCTTGCAAAAGCTCCCCGGATATACTGAAACCAGTCATGGGCTGGGTTGTCTGGCTCGATGTTGTCGTCAAACTTTATCCGCCAGCTGTCTCCATAATCTTCCACAAGTTCTTCAGTCCTCTCCTTAAAAGTAATCTCCCACTCCTGAAAGGACATCCTTTCTTTTAGTTGTCTTTCGAGTAAGACGTTCCCAGCCCTATATATCTGTCACATAGAGGCTTTATTAGCTCTCTATCTGAGCAGAGGTCAGGCAGTGTGGCCACGCTGGGGCAGTACATCAGAAATGAAACTTAAAGAAATGAAACCAGCAAGTGTGTTTACTTTCCATATTCTAACTCTGCAGTCTGCAGGCAAGCAGTATGCTTGCCAATCATAAAGCAGCTTTAGCTTTGGCAAGAGGTACAAACTCTATGCTAAATTGCCACTGGACCACATGAAATCCACTATTATAATGCTTACAGTTTTTTCTAAATGCTTAAACAAAACTGTGATTCTTATAGCACAATTTCTAAAACTATTCAAAGTCAAAGTCAAAGTCAAAGTCAGCTTTATTGTCAATTTCTTCACATGTTCCAGACATACAAAGAGATCGAAATTACGTTTCTCACTATCCCACGGTGAAGACAAGACATATTTTACCAATTTTAAGTCCACAGACAAACATAACATTCAAGTAAACAAAAAAGTAAGTAAATAAGTAAATAAGAGGGCACATATAATAATGAAAAAATAAGAGCAGCAAAATTTTGTTGAAATTGTGCATAGACAGTCAATAAAAAACTAGTGCAAAGTCAGGCCAATAAGAGGCTTGGGTAGTTCTGTTTGACCTGAGTAATGAAGAAAGTGGCATAGTGGTGCAAGTTATGTAAGAGCAGCAGAAGTGTTGTGTTTTCAGGACAACAACACCAAGTTGTAAAGTGTACAAGTGTGTGTTACAAAATTGCAAACTGAGTGCAAAGCAGTGTTAATACTATTAATACTTATAGCAAAACCACCCACGTTCACAAAACTAAAAGCACAAACACTGCTTTGCACTCAGTTTGCAATTTTGTAACACACACTTTGCACAACTGTAGGTACAATTCACTGCACAGCACGCTTTTTGCGAAACTGTAAACACAACTCACTGCTTTACACTCAATTTCCGAATGATCAACACACTCCTGGCAAATCATACACATGTATGGCTATTATTTACAGTATTTTGCCAACTCTCTGGCACACTTTCTCATGTGAAAACTGTTTTAGATAATTAGTTCACTTTGCAATCAGCCTAAGCACTATAAATAAGCCACGGGTAATGTACAATGGGTACAATGGAGGGAGCAGGAAGAGTGAGAAGAGAAAGAAATAGCCCTTTTACAGACAAAATATTGTCATGTCAGGCCTGGATACGGCATTCCAGAATATATTTTTCCCGGTGCCTTGGACTAGGACATTGCATGTGATGTAGACGGAATTTTGAGAGAGACGACACAATGTAGACTGATTTGTTTTGTCTCAGTGAAATTGCTATTTTGTGTTTTGACTTGGAAAAAAACACACTTGTGTTTGTTTTGATGTGTGTAAATAAATACCAATACTTGAAGTTTGGATCCCTGTATGTTTACAGAACGACAAAAGTATGACCTCAAACTGACATAGTCTACCTTGTTCACAGAGAAAGCAAAAGCCAGATGTGTTTTTATTCAGACCATCAGTGTGTAGTTGGCACATTGTGTGCTTACTATTGTGATGGCTTGTGTTTACTGTTTGATACGAAAACATAATTTTTACGAAGGTGTGAAGAGTTAAGCAAGGTGTGTTAGCTTTTGCAAGAGAACTACAGTGTTTTGCTGATTGGGTGAAAGGTTTTCCTATTTGTGTGTAGAGTTTTGCAAAAATAGCCAAAGTTACAAAAAATGTGCTTAAGCAATCAGAAAAGTCAAAGTCAAAGTCAAAGTCAGCTTTATTGTCAATTTCTTCACATGTTCCAGACATACAAAGAGATCGAAATTACGTTTCTCACTATCCCACGGTGAAGACAAGACATATTTTACCAATTTTAAGTCCACAGACAAACATAACATTCAAGTAAACAAAAAAGTAAGTAAATAAGTAAATAAGAGGGCACATATAATAATGAAAAAATAAGAGCAGCAAAATTTTGTTGAAATTGTGCATAGACAGTCAATAAAAAAACTAGTGCAAAGTCAGGCCAATAAGAGGCTTGGGTAGTTCTGTTTGACCTGAGTAATAAAGAAAGTGGCATAGTGGTGCAAGTTATGTAAGAGCAGCAGAAGTGTTGTGTTTTCAGGACAACAACACCAAGTTGTAAAAAGTGTACAAGTGTGCAAGTGTTCAAGTGTGCAAGTGGAGTAGTGCAGGCTGACCATTGTGGGTCCAATGTCCAGGATGTTATGTAGCTGAGGGTGGAGGGGGGAGAGGGGAGAGAGTTCAGCATCCTTACAGCTTGGTGTATGAAGCTGTTGGTGAGTCTGGTAGTCTTGGGGGGCGCAGGCTTCTGTACCTCTTCCCAGAGGGCAGTAGATCAAACAGATTGTGGCGGGGTGACTTGCATCACTCACAATTTTGGTAAGCATGGGCGGGTGAGGTGGGTGGTGTAAATGTCCTTCAGGGAGGGGAGTGAAGCACCAATGATCCTTCCAGCTGTGTTCACTATGCGCTGCAGGGCTTTCCTGTTGTATTCAGTGCAGCTTCCGCCCCACACAGCGATACAGCTGGAGAGGATGCTCTCAATGGTGCCTCGGTAGAATGTGGTCATGATGGCTGGTGGAGCACTTGCTCGCCTGAGTTTCCATAGGAAGTACAGGCGGCGCTGAGCTCTCTTAAGCCAGTGATGCAGTGTTGGTGGTCCAGGAGAGGTCTTCACTGATGTGCACCCCCAGGAATTTGGTGCTGCTCGCTCTCTCCACCACAGCACCGTCGATGGTCAGTGGCAGGTGTTGGGTGTGACCTCTCCGAAGTCAACAACAATCTCTTTGGTCTTGCTGGCGTTCAGCAGGAGGTTGTTGTCCCTGCACCACGTGGTCAGATGGTCGACCTCCAACCTGTATTGAGTCTCATTAAGCCCTTGGTGATGAGACCCACCAGAGTTGTGTCGTCAGCAAATTTCACTATGTGATTGTTGCTGTAGGTTGCAGTGCAGTCATGCGTCAGCAGGGTGAAGAACAGCGGACTGAGCACGCAGCCGGCAGGGGGGCCCCTGTGCTCAGTGTGATGCTGCTTGAGGTATTGTTGCCAACACGTACTACTTGGGGCCTCTGACAGAGGAAGTCCAGTAGCCAGTTGCAGAGGTAGGTACTGAGTCCCAGTTTGTCGAGTTTGCAGATGAGTTGTTGTGGTAGAAAAAACTGTAATGCAGAGCAGACTTCCTGTCAAACACTTTGAAGTTGCTGCTGTTTTTTGTAGCATCTTTGTAGCCAGTTGCATTCTCGCTCTGTCTGTCTCCTCCTGCTTACCTTACACACTGGTCTCCTACTTGAGGGGCGGGGCAGGCATGTAGCTATCCATTCATTCAGATCCTGGTATTAGGCCATGGTATAAAGGTGCCTAGTAGGTCGGACTGTCGTCCTCTCTGTCTCTCATTTCGGTTTGTCCCTGGGTTTCAGGGAGCCAATCGCCAGGTATGTTGCAATTTAGCTGCATTGGTTAAGCTATTCATGCCTAGTTTTAATACTTTACTCTTTCCATCTGTAGCTCTGCGTCTCCCTTACTCTGCTGTGGCTGTATGGAACCTGACCTGTCTAGCATTAGATAACTCTCCCCTGCAGGTATGCATTTCCAAATATTTATTATCTCCCTTTATTAGCCTTACGGGTCTTAATTGCTCTTTGTTTATGTATGCTTGCAGCTTATGGCAATGCACGGGCGTGTCTGTTTAAAAGCGTTCTTTAGGCCTACTGGCTAATCAGTGACTGCAAGTGTTTGGTTTGTATGAAACCGGAATGTTGTAGCTTTTGGTGTGGCATTTGAGACACTGATACACTCTAAGTGTTGACTATTTATGTTACAGGTAGCATGGCTTCGTCAAGTTTGCTTGTTTAGTGCGGTCACGCTGCTGTCTTGTCCATAGCATTAGTTTTCACTTATTTTTGTGTTTAAGTCATCACAGCTCCTCCGTGTCGCGGTAGCTGACCTGTTTGTGTTGCTCTTTGCTTGATTGGGATTTCCCAGGCGGGTTTGTTTTTGTTTGCTGGTCTGTTTTGCTTTTGCCTTAGTGTGTGTGTGTGTGTGTGTGTGTGTGTGATCGTGTTTTCTGAGTTTGTAGTGTGTCTGCATGCCTAGCTTTTATCCCAGCGAGGATTATTTTCCTGGCTCAATAGCTTTACATCTTTAATTGGTATAACCTACATGCTGGTGTTTGTGGTTGCTGTGCTCCTTTTTTGATCAGTTTATGTGTTGGCAGGCCTGTGGGTTAGCTTCGGCGGGGGGGGTAGCTAGTCACCTGGTGGCGGGCTTGTGAACTTCACTTTGGAGTGTACTATGGAATATCGGTGGTGGCTTGCTGTGACAATGGTGTAACACTTTTCTGCAGTGAGAGTGCATGTGTGGACACCTTCCTTGATAGTCTGCTTCCCCCCCATCCAGGTAAGCCCTGCCTGCCAGTATAATTTTCTGTTTTATTTTGGTGTGTGCAACATTCCCAGCTGATGTGTTAGAATTGCTTGTGCTATTTAACTCATGTCATGCATCCTACACAACAGTAAAAAGATACAATAAGAACACTAAAATAACATATATTTTTATATGTTTCTAACCCCTGCCAGTTATTTTCTGTTTCAGCAACAGATCACACCACACTCCCAACAGTGCTTTCAATAAACGGACATTTGATTTGATTGGAATTCACGTGTCTGCCTTTTTGTATTTGAACCTGTGCATATTGATGACTAAACTGGGTTCAGGATACCTGGTGTATTGTTCTGGAGTCCCTGGGCATTAGGTCCACACCCTGGGCATTAGGTCCACACCCTGGGCACCGGTCACATCTTTTTTGCACAAAACTCTGGAATTTGAAGGTGCTGCTGTTTTTTTGTATATAGCATTTTTTTTGCACTCCGACAACACATATTTTGCATTATTGCATTTTTGCTTTCTGTTGTATCACAACACACATTTTTGCTGCCTGTGACATTGTGTTTTTGTCTTGTGATGTTGTTGTTTAGTGTTTAGGAAAAGGAAAAATGTCCTTAATCACTTTTTTACTGTTGTGATAGGAAATGTCTTATCTGTTACGCATTTTCTTCACTGTGGGACAGAGAAACACACTTTCGATTCCTCTGCATGTTTAGTATGGACCCTTTCAAGAGTTCCATTATCAGCATTATAGTTGGCCCCACAAGACTTCCGTTTTAACATTCCATATGTTATCTTAATGCAGAGGAAGTAGATTGGGGCCCAAAAAGAACGTTCAAGCATTGTTTTTGTTTTTATTGTTGAAAGGGTCTATATGTGAAGAATTTGACAATAAAGCTGACTTGACTTGACACGTGCTACTATATCTTGATATGATGATTGTTTACTGCCACCTGGTGGACACTGGAGTTCCAGCAGTTGCAGACTTGTGGTTTCCACTTCTGGGCTGCAAAAAAAAGGCTGACATTTTTTTACATGATGGGCTTAAAATGGCCAAAAGGAAACAACAAATGTCTTACTTGTGTGAGGTCAGTTGTCTAGATAGCCTATGTATTCACAGAATAAAGTCAATGCATGGCACATGTCTCGTATAGGCCCAGGCCTATCTTGAATAAAAAAATGTTCAAATATAATATGCTGTAGTAATACAATTTACAGGGTATGTGTTCGGAAACTCAAATGGTATAAAAACGTTTACTTGCCTTTGGCTACACGTGTGAATGTACTGTACAAATGGTTTGAGAAGTTCACATGGATCTGGTATGTTTACCACTCCCGTCCAGTTAGGGGCAGTAAAGCACAGTTGGGCTACTTGATCTGATGAGTGTACGAGAAAAGGAGTTGTTATGGTAACATCAGTATTCTCTAACGCTATAACAGGCAAAGATCATCTGATTTGCAAGTGGGATGAAATGCGTTTACATCTGTTTAGCTGGTCGCTAGCGTCAACACAGTTGTATTAATTTTTAATTTGTAATGGAGGGAGCTGAGTCGGGAGCTAACACCTATCTCATCAGGCCAAATTACCAGCACAAGTAAGAGTCAGATTATTATGATATAGGAAGCTAACGTTAACATTACATCGGCATTAACGCTAACGTTAACATTACTTTCCCCTAGCAGCTAAAACAGCGTAAATAGAGCGATAATTATGCTAGCTCACTTATCTAGCACCTAGTTAACGTTACGGCTACGTATTTAGCTGTGCGAGCGATAACGTTTAACGTTGTTATTTGTGACGTTAGTCAGCTAGCTTGATGGCCAGTAACGTTACCAGTGTGTAACGATTACTAACAGTTCACGTAATCCCATCGCACTTGCTTACCTTCCTGCAGGTTCAAGGCAGGAGTTGTGAAGGAGTGCATTCGGGAGATTTTGAGGGATAATCTCACAGGTCTAAAGTACGACCCGCAACAGAGTCCTATTTTATCCAAAACACTAGCAGACACTATTAAAGAGAAACTTAAGGGTGAGTGTGTTTCAGGTGTTATAGGTGAAGCATATATTCAATGCTCTTGAGCTATTCTGTTCACAGTTGAGTAACGTAGATATGAAGCTATAAATTGACACTCAGTTGGTTCCTTTCTTTAGAAGTGGGATTTGAACGTTACAAGATGGTTGTACAAGTCGTGCTTGGGGAGCAACGAGGAGAAGGCGTCAAGTGAGTAAAGCAACCTATTGTAGGTTATGCAACAACAATATTGGCGAAACTAAATGATTGAAATAAAACATATTGATATCAATGGTGCAAATTGCCCATGTTCAGGGTGGAAAGTAAAGAAGAAAGATTTGCACAAGTCAAATTGGTGTTTTTAAAAAGAAGGGATCATGTAGCCTGGCGAGCCAGACCCACATTAAAATGTAGGGTCTGGGCACTCGCCGTTCGCAGTGCTCAGTCCGAGGGGCGGGATCATCAGTTGCCTTTCAAATTCCCTCTGCACGCAATAGGATATTTGCTTTCAAGTAGCAGGGAATTCAAGCCAAACCGTTGCAACTCTGCCATCAATCATTATGTTAAGCCCATTAACGACTCTATACACGATTTCAATGACCTGATTAAGTTTCGATTTCTGGAGCTCACAAGCCAATGGAGAGTTGCTAGACTAGCCCTGGCAGCAAATGTAATTTGCTGTCGCTAGGGGCGTGTCTAGATTTCTAGGCTAGGGATCATGTAGAATAAATAACAAATAAAAAATCTTTGTATATTAACCACAAGTTGTTTGGGAGCTGTGAAAATGAGAACCAAAATGATTTTTCAGATTTGTGAGGTCTGCTGTTCAGACCCTGATGGGATTTATTTTCTGTTCATTGCTTGTTCAGAGTGTTTCTACTTATCTCAGTAAAGAAAATAAATCAAGAGCCTATGTTGAGTACAAATATGTCTTCTGAAGGCTTAAACAGAGCCCAGCCAAAAACTCCAATAAAATTTTGATCAACTTTGAGGGACAGTGTGACAGAGTGCATATGGAGTTACATTTGTTCCACTTTTATGAGCGAGCAGTAGCACAATTTGAGCACAGACAAATATTTTGAGCTAGCACACAAATTATATTTTGAGGAAAAATGAAACTCGAGCACAAAAAAACTTGTAGTTGAGCAAACAGGAATCTATGTTGTGCTCCACAAATGTCTTTGCCTGTTTGCTAATATCAATATGTATGTGCAACATAAGCCCCCTTTCTTTCAGTTTCACTGTACGTGCTCACATAGAATGTTCCTCCGCTCGCTCAGGAGATCTGTCGCGCTCGCTCAACTTCATCTGTGTGCTCCCTCAAAATTGTCGACAGCGTTACGTTTGTTCCACAATTGTCAACCAATCAGAAAATTCAGGGGCGGAAGTCCAATTCTCATTGGCTGCTGAAGTCCACAACGCCTAGCGTCATTTACTAGTGTCAGTGGGAATCGGGAAAGGTTAATCATGCTGGTCTCTCAACGCATGAAGTTAGGTAGACGTTGTAACCGTGTTGTAAATCCAACAATACCCATATTTATGATTATCGCAATAATGTCACGTTTTTACATGGCATAGGCCTATATGCAGTTGTTTGATTGCACGCATGTTTGCATTTTGCAAGGTCTATTTTCTTACGTCTGTCTGTCCCGCCTTCAACACTTTTACATATTGCCTTCAGCTCGCGCAGCCCTCAGGTCAGCTCACTTCACCTTCTTAGCGAACGGTAGTGTCACAC
Source organism: Alosa alosa (assembly GCF_017589495.1). Lineage (NCBI taxonomy): Eukaryota > Metazoa > Chordata > Actinopteri > Clupeiformes > Clupeidae > Alosa > Alosa alosa. The sequence goes on along the minus strand of NC_063197.1, from coordinate 35,959,375 downwards.
AAAGTTAGCTAAACTGCTAGAATGAGCAACAAAAAACAAGCATCTTTAGAAGGTCACTGGCCAGAGTGTTTGAGTTGCGAGAGCAGAAAAAAAGTCACCGTTAGCTGCACATTTTAGTGATGAGGACTGGGTGTCAAAACTCTCTTACCTGTGTGACATATTCGGGTTGCTTAATGACCTCAACCTGTCACTCCAGGGGAGAATGACGACTGTCTTTAAACTGGCAGATAAAGTCGCTGCATTTAAAGCCAAGCTTGATTTGTGGGGACGACGAGTGGACCGGGGTGTATTTGATATGTTCCAAACAGTAGTGGGGTTTTGGGAGAGACTGAGGCAGGGCCCTTTCTCTCGCAGCTGGTGCGCGATCACCTTGTTGCGCTTTCAAATGAGTTTGAGCGTTACTTCCCATCCTCCAAAGATCCACGGCAAACCAATGAGTGGGTCCGCAACCCATTTGTCAATATCCCGAATAGTCCTAACTTGTCAGCGCAGGAGGAAGAGCAGTTTATCGAAATTGCAAATGACGGTGGTCTTAAGAGTGTGTATAAGGAAACCTCTCTGGCGGGTTTTTGGATCAAAACCAAAGCAGAATATCCCGAGATAGCCGTAAAAGCGCTGAAAACGTTGCTACCATTTCCCACCACGTATCTATGCGAGGCCGGGTTACTGTCTTCCATCTCCTCCAGATGGAACCTTCTTGTTGCAGGGAAACAAGCACAGGGCTTCCACTGATTATATTGGTAATGCATATTTAGTTCCCATGTTTTGTTCCCATATTTTGTTAATATGCATGTTCACACTTATAGTTGTAGCTTCAAGTTGTTCAATATTCATAGTTCATTTTGTTCAATTTTCACTTCTTCAAGTTCACGTTTTTCACATGTTTAAGAGATCGTTACCTTCACTGTTCATACATAACTGGAGCTAGTTCTTTTTAAGTAATGCATGCACAACACATATGGAACATGGAACATGGAACCCCCGACCCGACCCCCCCAGCCGGTCCGTAAAAAAAATAGGAAACAAACCGGTCCATGGTACATAAAAGGTTGGGGGGACCCCTGTCTTAGATCACAGAACAGCCAGGTATTTTGCATACCTTCTCCTCACACCAAACAGGGTGAAGCAGCTTTTAGCCACCATGCAGTCCAGATATGGAACAAACTCCCTGAGCACATTAAGACTGCTCCAACCATTGCCACTTTTAAAGCCCAATTGAAGACCACCCTCTTCTCTATGCCTTTTTCCTGTTTTTAATTTATTTTTATTGCTTTTATTGTTTTTACTTATTCTACTATTTTATTGCATTTATTGTTTTGACTTATTCTGCTTTTTTATTGCTTTTATTGTTTTTACTTATTCTACTACTGTGATATGTTTTATACCTGTTTACTTTTATTTGAGGTAATGCCTTAGCACATTGTGTCTACCTGGGGTATGAAATGCGCTATATAAATAAATTGCCTTGCCTTGCCTAAATAGACTCGATTTTTTAGGACTTGAGACTTGCTTGATCAACATGTATAAAATACTTGACCTGACTTTGACTTGCTATTCATGACTTGAGACTTGACTTAGACTTGAAACAAATAACTTAAATTGACTTGACTTTTTATTTTTTCCATAGATATTAAGGAGTTAACTTTACGATTTTAGAAAATCTGCTTTCTAATGTTAATAATAATAATTTTTGGCTACACAGATGATGTATCTGACAACTCAAAGGAGAAATGAACAGCAGTCTGCAAGTAATAATAATAATAATAATAATAATAATAATAATAAATAAAGCTTTATTTGTATAGCACCTTTCATACACAGAATGCAGCTCAAATTGCTTTACATTTGAGGCATGTAACACAACAATAGTCAGTCAGTCATTATCAATCACTTTTCTTTGCTGTTTATGATATACTCAGCAACATATCAAAAATATAGAAAATGGCGCCATAAGACTGGCAGCCTTAACCCTCTTACCCCCACAAGCACGCCATATGGCAACTGTGGCAAGGAAAAACTCCCATATTCCAGGAAGAAACCTTGAGCAGAACCTGACTTAATAGGGGAGCCCATCTGCTTCTGGCTGGCTAAGCCCTCCAATAGTAGCAGATGTAGAATAATCTGAAAATGTAGTCTACAGGATAAGATGAGTTAACTAAAAGCTTTCCTGTACAGGTATGTTTTCAGATCTTTTTAAAAATATTTACTGAACTTCGCCTGCTTGATGTACAGAGGCAGGGTGTTCCATAGTTTGGGGCATAATGGATAAACGCAGCTTCTCCACTTTGTTTGTGGAGCACTTTGGGTAACGATTAAAAGATTAGAATTGGATGATCTAAGTTTCCTTTGTGGTTGATAAGATATTAAAAGCTCAGAGATATATGAAGGTGCTATGCCATTCAGAGCTTTGTAAGTAATTAACATAACCTTAAAATCAATTCTATAGGAAATAGGGAGCCAGTGCAGTTCAGCCAACACAGGGGTGATGTGTTCTCTCTTCTTAGTCTTAGTTAAAAGTCTAGCCAGAGTTCTGTATGAGTGCCAATTTCTTTAGATGTTTTTTGGGAAGACCAGTGAAAAGTGCATTGCAGTAGTCTAACCTGCTAGTGATAAAGGCGTGAATTAGTTTTTCTGCATCTTGTTGAGTTAAAAGGGCGCACTTTGGCAATGTTTCTCAAGTGGAAATAGGCTGTCTGAGTAACTTTACTGATATGGGGCTTAAAACTTAACTCTGCATCTAAGATGACACCGAGGCTTGTTACTTTTGGTTTGACCTGGTGTGCCAAGTTCCCAGATTACTAAGAATAATATCTCGCTTTAGTTTTGGTCCAACCAGAAGTACCTCTGTTTTGTCATCATTTAGTTTCAAAAGTTTTTGCTCATCCACTGATTAATGGAGGTTAGGCATGCAGTGAGGGAGCAAAGGCCATCTGGGTTAGTTGGCTCCACAGAAAGATACAATTGGGTATCATCTCATGTAGCTGTGGAAGTTTACATTATGCTGACTTATGACGTTTCCCAATGGAAGCATATATAGAGAAAAATAGCAGGGGACCAAGGCAGCTCCCTGGGCCACACCAAAAGGCAAGTCATGTTTTTCAGATACATGATCTCCTAGACTGATATAAAAATCTCTGCCAGTAATGTAGGTTTGAAACCAGTTTAGAGCATTATCAGAGAGACCCACCCACTTCGCAAGGCGGTGAATTAGGATGCTATGATCAATGGTGTCAAATGCCGCACTCAAATCCAGAAGAATAAGGATTGAGACTTTGTTTGAGTCGGTAGCTAGTCTGAGATCATTGACTATTTTTACTAGAGCCGTTTCTGTGCTGTGATTTGATCTAAAACCTGATTGGAATTTTTCAAGGATACTGTTTTCGTTGAGGAAGGTATTTAACTGATTACAAACAACTTTTTCAAGTACTTTGCTCAAAAACGATAGATTTGATATAGGCCTGTAGTTGCTCAGATTGGTACGGTCAAGATTTTACTTTTTAAGTAAAGGTTTCACAACAGCGGTTTTAAAAGCAGTTGGAAATATACCTGTTTCTAATGAGGTAACAGACATATTTATATCATTTACTGATAAGTCTGTGACTTCTATCCCTCTGGAAATGACTAGATCGAGGGTGTTGCCAAGGTTGTGGGTGGGTCCTGTAACATGCTGCTTTAGCTCTAAACTGTCCAACACATTAAGGAACTTACTGGCTTTAGCATCAGTTGTCTTATTGACATGAATATTGAAGTCGCCATTTACAATTATCCGATCATAGCTAGTGATGATGAGCGACATAAGTTCAGAAAACTGGTCGAGAAAGCCAGTCCATAGTTTAGGAGGGCGGTATAAGGTTAATAGAAGTACAGCTGGGTCAGCCTTCAGAGTGAGGGCAATATACTCAAAGGAAGCGAATTAGCCCAAAGTTGACTCGTGTGCAACTATATTTGTTTGAGAGAATGGAGGCAATTCCACCACCTCGTTTGCCTTGTCTAATTGAGTGGAAGAAATTATAATTTGGGGACAAGTCTCAACAAGAACAGCTTCAGCTGTCTGAAGTCAGCCAGGTTTCAACAAGAAACAGAAAATCCAATTTTTTTTCACTAATAAAATCATTGATTGCAAAGGTTTTGGTAGTAAGTGCACCTATATTTAGTAAACCCATGTTAGCTGAAAATGCCTCTGGCTTTTGAGGAATATGCTGAGGTATGGAAAGAATATTTGTTAGGTCTCTAGTTTTAAATTTGTCTTTTCTTTTTTTACTATCGTTGGGTAGAAATCAACGTTGGAATAGAACTATAAGCATAAGTCATGCTATTGCATGACACAGCTTGATCTATGGTAGTAGTATTGTATGTTACCCTGCAGAAAACATTCTCAGACTCATCCACATGTATAATGCCATTCGAATCAATACCTGGGGGGCGTGAATCTGTAATATTTTCTACAGAATGTCAATGTCTCAGTGTGGACGCTAGTGCGCAAATTAGCGACATAACTACCACCACGTCGATTTTCATCTGTCAGAAGTTAGTTGTGTTAGAAACCTAACGTCAAATTTGAGGCATGTTAAGAGTTGGCTTTGAATCTATTATGCTTTTTAGTTAACACGATATTAGGTTAAAATGTGTGAAATGACAAAGTGAAACCTTTTCTTGTCCAAGTTTAATCTTGATATGCTGGCAAAAATGTTGCCAATGTAACCTAAAGTAGGCTAAGCGCTTCTCTCTCTCCCTCCCTCTTAAACACATCCCTGTTCCATTCGTTACAGCTTAGTCGTAACAACAGTCAGTAGGCCTAGCTAACTGCCAGCAATCAGCATAAAAAAAAGTAGCTTACCGGTACTTCACATGTTAGGCTTAAGTATAATATGATATAGCATTGATGGTCCTAAACCCTCCTAAAACCCATTGCTCCATCGTGCTTGTCAAAGTTTGGCAGTGACGTCGATGGCAGTGTTTGATTGGTTAGTTCACTTTTTCAACATTATGCATATATATATATGCACATATACATTACAGGTGTAACTTGAACTGTTTGAATATATTTTCATGATTTGATGTAGCTTACCTAATATTTGAGGCTTATTGAAACAATAATAGGGTATTTTATAATAGGTCTACTTGAAATACATTTATTTTAATTGGTATACATTTCATCTTATTCTATAAGCCGTTGAGATGTATGTGGTTTGAATGAATACAATGTCTATTTGTTTGTTACAAATAAAACTCCAGCAGTTCATAACTAGCCTACCTGTAGCTTATTTTAAAATGAAAATATGGGTAAATTACCATGAATTTGTATGATTTGGCTATGACTTGACTTGCTTGACCCAAGCTATGACTTGACTTGCTTGACCCAAGCTATGACTTGACTTGACTTGCTTGATTGTCACAAAGAATGACTTGGACTTACTTGAGACTTCACCACCTCGAACGTGCATTTCTTCCTGTGAACCAAACGCCATGTCGTCCATTATCCCTCGTCGTCCATTATCCCCTACCTAATCTTTTCAGGATGGCTGCTCGCTCCCTACCTAATCTTTATTTGTGTTGTCTTTTCAGGATGGCTGCTCGCTGTTTCTGGGATGCAGACACAGACAGCTACGCTCAGGATATATTCATGAACGTAAGTTATGCTAGCTGTTGTAATACGCTACCGTGTGATAAATCCCAATAAAGTGCCTGACTGTGAACCTGCTGTTGTAATGCGCTACCGTGTGATAAATCCCAATAACGTGCCTGTTGTAATACGCTACCGTGTGATAAATCCCAATAACGTGCCTGTTGTAATACGCTACCGTGTGATAAATCCCAATAACGTGCCTGTTGTAATACGCTACCGTGTGATAAATCCCAATAACGTGCCTGTTGTAATACGCTACCGTGTGATAAATCCCAATAACGTGCCTGTTGTAATCTGGCTAATCTGCTGTGATAAATCCCAATAACGTGCCTGTTAAATGCCCAATAACGTGATAAATCCCAATAATCTGCCTGTTGTAAATCGCCACCGTGTGATAAATAAATGCCTGTTGTAACGTGCTAATCTGGATAAATCCCAATGCTGCCTGTTGTAATACGCTACCGTGTGATAAATCCCAATAACGTGCCTGTTGTAATGCGCTACCGTGTGATAAATCCCAATAACGTGCTAATCTGGCTAATCTGCTGTTGTACCTCAGGAGAGCCTGTTCTGCGTGGCGGCCGCGTTTGGAAGCTACTACTACTGAGCACAGGACGAGGACGCCACAGGCCCAGTGGATCTGCGAGCCTGCTGTGGGAGTGGAGAGGAGGACGAAGCTTCCCAGCCGTCGCGCCGCTGTCTGGACACGCGCATGTGGCCTAGAGAACTGCGCCTGGAGGCGTGCGTGCTCAGCAGAAGGGTTTAGTAGCGGACGCAAGGAACAGAGGACATGAACTTGGCCTGTGTCTGGGTCACTGTTCTGGCAAGCTTCAACTTCATTTAGAAAGAAAGAGACAGAGATTCTAGAACAAAACCTAGACGGTTATTTATGAGTTAAACATAGAAAAATATTGTCAGGTCATGTGATTCATACCATATACAATCAATCTTTATTCCAGCAGTGTTTGCAATGTTGAATAAAAGTTAGTAACATCCACCTAACTATGTACTGTAGTAGGCTACATATTCCATCCTTCCTTCTAAGTTAACAAAAACACAATGATAATGATTACTGTAATAATGACCGCATAAAATAAATGAATTTATGTGCACATTTAGTGACAGTACACCCATCGGCCTGTAGATTGTGGTCTTGAGTGAAGGGTTACTGGTAGAGTATGATGAGAGGAGCTACAAGGCAGGACTGTCTCTCTCACACTCACACACACTCTCACACACTCACACACTCTCTCTCACACACTCTCACACACACACTCACACACACACTCACACACACTCACACACACACTCACACACACACTCACACACACTCTCTCACACTTACACACACTCTCACACACACTCTCTCTCACACACTCACACACACTCTCTCACACTCACTCTCTCACACACTCACACACACTCTCTCTCACACTCTCACACACACTCTCTCACACACTCACACACACACACACACACTCTCTCTCACACTCACACACACTCTCACACACACTCTCTCACTCACACACACACACTCTCTCACACACTCTCACACACACTCTCTCTCACACACTCTCACACACACTCTCTACACACTCTCACACACACTCTCTTACACACTCTCACACACTCTCTCTCACACACTCTCACACATACTCTCACACACTCTCACACACACTCTCTCACACTCTCTCACACATACTCTCACACTCTCTCTCACACACTCTCACACATACTCTCACACATACTCTCACACACACTCTCACACTCTCACACACTCTCTCACACACTCTCTCACACACACGCCTGCACCAGGGATGCAAACACGGCGCTTTCCGGCGCCTCCTGCTTTTTCCACGTTAGTTTGGGTGACTTGTGTGAATCGTGCAGATCCGAAGAGTTTTTTTTTTTGGGGGTCTGATCAGGGATGCTTTCCGGCACCTCTAGCTTTTTTCACGTCATATACCGCAAGCTACCAGAGGAACCAGGGCAGCATCTCTCATATGGGCCTGCTGGTTAATGTCCACTGCTTCTGTCACTCATCTGATAATATTTGATCGTGTAGCAAAGGAGCAGTAGCCTATCGTTCTGATAGCAGCAAAGAAAATATAGGCTAGCCTACGCTCACTCCGTTAGAAGGCAAATATAGGCTAGCCTACCCTCACTCTGTTAGGAGGCAACTGTCTGAGTTTGCGCTATCTTGCCTCCACATTATACTTCAGCTGGAAGTTTTAACACGCAACTGTGGACTTGATTAGTGTGTAAGCTTTCGTTCAGCTGATGCTGGCGCTGCCATCTGACTGATCATTCAGAACCGTACAATGATAAAGTATAGTATGGTAAGTATATATACTCTTTTGATCCCGTGAGGGAAATTTGGTCTCTGCATTTATCCCAATCCGTGAATTAGGGAAACACACTCAGCACACAGTGAACACACAATGAGGTGAAGCACACACTAATCCCGGCGCAGTGAGCTGCCTGCAACAACAGCAGCGCTCGGGGAGCAGTGAGGGGTTAGGTGCCTTGCTCAAGGGCACTTCAGCCATTCCTACTGGCAGAGCCGGACAGTAACGGAGTACATTTACTTGAGTACAATTTTGAGGGATCTGTACTTTACTCGAGTATCATTTTTTGGGGAGTGTGTACTTTCATGACTTTACTCAAGTATCATTTGAGAGGCAAATATTGTACTCTTTACTCCACTACATTTCTATCCATAACCGTGAGTACCCGTTACTACTTCTAAAAAAAAAGGAAAAAGAAAAATCTCGAAACCCTCAATTTGTTGTTTCCCTCTCAAACGTGATTGGATTGTGCAGGAAGCCACTGATTTGGACAGCCTATCAGCAATCACCTTCAGCTTTCCGCCCAAGTCAACTCCATGGTCAGATTTAGATAAGAGACTTTAAACCATGGATCTAAAACAATGGTCCATCCGGGAATGTGCCAACCTGTGGCCCCACCTCGCCAGACTATTTCAATTTTCTGAACAAGTTAATGATAGTTTTCACTTCAAGTGTTTCAATTACAAAATAGTATTTTGTATTTTAAATACATGTATTAGAAATACTGCCCATCCTTGGCAACATGGTAAAAAGATGAAAATGACTTGATTTTACTTCCAATTCATTTTACATTCTCCAAGGTATAAGCATTAACATTTTTCATAACTAAACGTAGGACGTTTCTGTACATAAATGTAAGCACTGTGGCAGTAGTAATGCAATATTTAGAAAATGTAGGCTACTCTTGATACTCAAGTACTTTTAAAAACAAGTACTTCAGTACTTTTACTTAAGTAGACATCTGACTGTTGTACTTTTACTTGTACTTGAGTAAAATTTAGCAAAGGGTATCTATACTTTTACTCAAGTAATGAAACTGTGTACTCTGTCCACCTCTGCCTACTGGTCGGGATTCGAACTGGCAACCCTCCGGTTACAAGTCCGAAGCGCTAACCAGTAGGCCACGGCTGCCCCTAATTACCTAATTATTAATTAGGCTGTACCCTAAATGATTCCGCCTATCAGTATTTTTTTTTTATGTAACCTAGGCCTAGTATCTAATGTTATGTGGGAATTGCAAGAAAACGAGTGAAAACAATTCCTTCCTTTAACCACGCAATTGCGGTAGGAAAACTGAATCAAAGACGGCGCTGTCCATAAAAAAAAAACAGCATGGAGTTAAAACAATTTAAAGTCCCAGACATTTAAAGGGACAGCGATCACTCAAGACATATAGACCTACACCACAACTGAGTAATGAATGTAAAATCCAAAAAAACACTGCATTTAGATGACAACTGTGTATAGACACACGCTAATCTAGCCAATGGTGAATTAAATATATAGCATTCACATTTAAAGCATTCAATAGCCTAAACTTGATCAATCAAAGTTAAATTTGTGTGTGATGTCTGTATGCTACTGAGACCTTGAATTTCCCCTTGGAGATCAATAAAGTATCTATCTATCTATCTAATTAAATTGCTCTCATAAAAGGAACAGCAGGCCTACAGAATATTCCAAATAGGCTAGTTTCCTTTCACATTGGCAGAAAACTTTACCTCAGTCCATCTTACATTAGCTCAGGCCCAGATAATCCTGTGTCATTTCTGTATCATGTCTAAACACATTGTCTTCTTTGAATGGTAAAGTTTACTAGCCTGTAAAATCCCAACTCATTCAGGAAGTGAATAGTCTGGTGACTCATGATTGGGATTAATTTCCAACACTTGCATTGCGACGCCACTAACGTTGAAATCATTGGTCCAGCCTTACCAATCACATTGATCAGAGATTCCTAACGTTACTTCCTACTTCGCCTAAACTTTACAAGCTGACAATAAACAGCATCAACAGTCAGGAAACCATTTATGTGGGTCTTTGATGTTTGCAGGGTGTTGCTGTTACTGTTTATCACAATAAGTTTCGGTTTCGTCTTCCCCTCTTGTCGCTGATCGACCTTACATTTTTCTTGTCTGAGGAAAACGTTAGTGAATTATCTAGTGAATTAGAATGGGCGGGGCCAGGCTAAGAGTTTACACTAGCATTTGTCATAGACAATGGTTATCAGTTTTCCTGAAATAAAAAGTGTGGTTTTAATGCAGTGCCATCTGAGGTCCTAAAGACCATGGCCGTCCAATTTCTTTGCAATTATTTGTAATTTTATGTTGACAAGCATTATTCTTATATTGTTTTATCAGTTGCACACACAGGTTTACAGAGTGATGAATACCTCCACATGTTTACTTCTAATTCTGCTCCTCTGGGGTGCTATTTTTAGACCCAATCATAGTGCCAGTTAACCTAGTTACCGGTAGTTATGAAATGTTCCTCCTTTTGTTGTTTTTGTCATTACACAACTTTCCCAGCATTTTGTTGCCCCCGTACAAACTGTTTCTCTTTGTTTTATTTTCCATCAATACATCAAATGTTGAAAATGACAAATTTGACTATGTCCTTTTTGCAGCTAAATATGGGTTTAAATGATTTGCAGATTATCACATTCTGTTTTTATTTGCATTTTACACAACGTGAAAAGTTTTTTCTGATTTGGGGTTGTATGTAGCTTTAAATGTCATAGGATTCACAATGCTGGCCTGTATAGGTTGTATGATGAGAGGGTTCAGATACTGTACACACACAAACACATATTACTCAATCTGTATTTTTAATCCTAGAATTTATTGTTTTATTGTTTTCCTTAAGTAGTGTACCGAACAAACATAGCAGTCTGAGACAAACATAAGAATAGAGCAAGATGAAACTACGTTTGTTGATATGGTTAAGCACATACAGAACTACGGGACTGTTTGTGAACATAAATAATTGATATGGTTAAGCACATACAGAACTACGGGACTGTTTGTGAACATAAATAATTGATATGGTTTAGCACATACAGAAGGAATGCTGGAATCTACCCAAGATCACGCTGCATGACCAATGGCACTCCCTCTTTCCTGAAGCTGGACCTCCGTCTGCAAGCTCCCTTCACCGTCCAAAGGGCTAGTTATTACGCCGTGTGCTGTAGTTCAGCAAGGCAGCACAAAGCAACAACAAAGTGCAAATGTTGATGCCATTTGCTTTATGCTAATAAAGTAACTTTGACTTTGACTATGCAAAATGTCCTTTAGACAAAACAACAAGACATCCACACATATTTGTATCAGATCAAATAATCAATCAATCATCACAGATCAAATAATCAATCAATCATCTGGCCAGGTGCCAGGAATGCCACTCTGTCTGATTGCCTTTGTTTTATAGTGTTTTAGATTTACTCTCAATGACAGGAAGAGTAAATGCATGTCAGTAGGCAGTGTGTAAGGACAGCACATTATTTGAAACATCATTAATGGATTTTTTTGGTTTGGTTTAAAAAATAAAATAAAACAGGAGTGGGTGCGGTCACTGTTATGGCCACTTGTGGTGAGAGCAGAGATGGACTCTACAGTCAGTAAAAGATTCAATCTTCAACCAGACCAACGTCTGCTCCTTAAATAAAAAGACAAATCAAAAACACCCTCTGGCTTGCAACATTAAAACACATCTTACACCAACAGAGTAGGACATGAAATATCAACCGTACAAACGTGCAGGGTTCTACAGTGTGCTGGGTTCTACAGTGCGCAGGGTTCTACAAACGTACAGGGTTCTACAGTGTGCTGGGTTCTACAGTGTGCAGGGTTCTACAGTGTGCAGGGTTCTACAGTGCGCAGGGTTCTACAAACGTACAGGGTTCTACAGTGTGCTGGGTTCTACAGTGCGCAGGGTTCTACAGTGCGCTGGGTTCTACAGTGCGCTGGGTTCTACATGCGCAGGGTTCTACAGTGCGCTGGTTAGTTTAGAGTCGGGGCCCCATGTTCAACTACTAGGTTATCTGGTGATCGTAAACGTATCCACCCATCGTATTCAGAATACAACAGAATGTTCAAGCTACTGAACTGAATGTACACTCTTCTGGTCAGGTAACGGAACACAGACGTGTAATGGCTTTCTCTACGATGACGACGTGGTGTAATGGCTTTCTCTACGATGGCGATGGCCGTCTGGCCCTGCTAATGGCAGTTGGGTCCGCTTGAGAGGGACTCTGAATGTTGTACATGGTTGACTTGTGTTGACTTCCCACACACACACACAGACGAACATCACACACACCACTCAGGCACACATGCAACCTGCTTTGCAAACAGTTACCGTGAGGGAAGGAAGTATTTTGTGCAAAATATCTTTTATCATCTCGTCAACTCTCTCATGGGTTTCACTTCCCTACATACACAATCACATTCCCTGTTTGGCCATCCCTATACACACCTGCCTATACACACCTGCCATCCGTATACACACCTATACACACCTGCCATCCCTATACACACCTGCCATACCTATACACACCTATACACACCTGCCATACCTATACACACCTGCCATCCCTATACACACCTATACACACCTGCCATCCCTATACACACCTGCCATACCTATACACACCTATACACACCTGCCACACCTATACACACCTGCCAAAAAAAAACTCAAATCCTGACTAATGAAATGATGAATCAATAAATCAATCAATCAACCAATCAATCAGCCAAGCGATCAATCAATTAGTCAATCAGCCAACCGATCAATCGATTAGTCAATCAGCGTTGTTTAATTGCATGTAGTCCAGGGATCAATGTACGCCACTAAGCTGCAGACAACTCACCAGACGACACCAAACGCACCATCAACTCATTACGTACAATCTCAAATCATTACACACACACGCACGCTACACACACAGACCATCTCAAATCATTACACACACACACACACACACAGACCATCTCAAATCATTACACACAGACCATCTCAAATCATTACACGCACATACACACACATGCATGCACACGCACACCATCTCAAATCATTACACACACACGCACGCCACACACCATCTCAACTCATTACACACACACACACACACACCATCTCAACACATTACACACACACACACACACACACACACACACCATCTCAACTCATTACACACACACACACACAGACATTACCACACACACACCATCTCAAGTCATTACACACACACACACACACACACTGACGTGACCACATACATCCACACACACACACACACAAATAACTGAACATTTCTGTCTGTCTGCAGGACATAGACTCCAGTGCCCGCTCCATCACTGGCATTTACTCATAAGGTGCCCGTTCCATCCTAACTGCTGGTATTGCAGCCAAACCCAAACAAACCAAAACAATGCAACTAAAACAGGAACATGAGAACGACGCCCCCTCCTGGCCACCCTGAGCATTGACCCATGCGAGAGCATGCTAGGCTTTGCTGTGCTACATGCTAACCAGAGCGGGGTCATCGGGGGTCTGGGGTGTGTGCAACGCTATTCTGGAACTAGCCGCCCCCCAACGCTGCAGAGGACTGAAGAGGCAACACACACACACTGTTTCTGTGTGTGTGTGTGTGTCTAATTGTGTGTGTGTGTGTGGTATACCCATGTGTTTGTTTTGTGTGTCTGTGTGTCTAGGGTTGTATTCCATAGTACACAGCATGGCCCAGGGCGCTAATTACCGCTTCACTATTCAACACGTGACGTGAACACCGCTAGGGTTGTATTCCATAGTACACAGCATGGCCCAGGGCGCTAATTACCGCTTCACTATTCAACACGTGACGTGAACACCGCTAGGGTTGTATTCCATAGTACACAGCATGGCCCAGGGCGCTAATTACCGCTTCACTATTCAACACGTGACGTGAACACCGCTAGGGTTGTATTCCATAGTACACAGCATGGCCCAGGGCGCTAATTACCGCTTCACTATTCAACACGTGACGTGAACACCGCTAGGGTTGTATTTCATAGTACGCAGCATGGCCCAGGGCGCTAATTACCGCTTCACTATTCAACACGTGACGTGAACACCGCTAGGGTTGTATTCCATAGTACACAGCATGGCCCAGGGCGCTAATTACCGCTTCACTATTCAACACGTGACGTGAACACCGCTAGGGTTGTATTCCACCTCATCATCCACCCTGCTTAGCACACACATATACACACACACATATATACACACACGTATACACACACACACACACATATACACACACACACATATACACACACACATATATACACACAAAGAGAGAGAGAGAGAGAGAGAGAAACAGAGTAATGTGTAGATAGAGAGATAGATAGATAGATAGATACTTTATTGATCCCCAAGGGGAAATTCAAGAGTGTAGCAGAGTAGCACTCCAAGGCATTAAGCAAACAGATACAAGCAATTACATAAGAGTGTGTGTGTGTGTGTCCAGGGGCACCGCTAGGGTTGTATTTCATAGTACGCAGCATGGCCCAGGGCGCTAATTACCGCTTCACTACCCAACACGTGGCGTGAACACCGCTAGGGTTGTATTCCATAGTACACAGCATGGCCCAGGGCTTAATTACCGCTTCACTATTCAACACGTGGCGGAACACCGCTAGGGTTGTATTCCATAGTACACAGCATGGCCCAGGGCGCTAATTATCGCTTCACTATTCAACGCGTGGCGTTAACACCGCTAGGGTTGTATTCCATAGTACACAGCATGGCCCAGGGCGCTAATTATCGCTTCACTATTCAACACATGACGTGAACACCGCTAGGGTTTAGTGTTAATTTTGTCACCTATTTTTAATTTAGTCTTAGTCTTAGTCTTGTGACTAAAATGACCTTTTAGTCTTTGTCATATTTAGTCATTCAAATATCATTTTGTTAGTCAAGTTTTAGTTGACTAAAAGTCTCATCATTTTAGTCTAGTTTTAGTCAAAAGAAAAACTAAAGGTAGCTTAGTCTTAGTCTGTTTTAGTCAACACATTTTAGTCTTTTTTTTTATAACAAATTATTTCTGATTACCATTTCAGTCAAATAGTGTTTCACACATCTCAATTTTCAACAATATTGTGTGTCCACAGGGCTACTCGTCTGTTATAATTACTCATTCTGATTTTTTGTCAGTCAGTATGTTTTACATGCACAGGTAAGTCGAGCTACAGTTATAGCTTCGGCTGGGATTTGACCATAGACAGTAAAAAAGATTTGACTGGACCACTGTCATATTAAGTAGACCAGTGTTTCTCAAAGTGTGGTCAGGGGATCACTGGTGGTCCTAAGGTATCCCAAGTAGTCAGCGAGCAGACGTGGTAAAATATAATATAGATGAGTTGTTTGCAATATTGAACCAACTTGTATGTAAAAACAGTTCTGCAACTAAGATATGCCAGTTTAAATCATACAGTATGAATCCACACAATAAGCAAAGTACAAAGACAATGGAAGATGGTTCAGTAGGCCTATTGTGTAGACTAATTATAGGCTACTGTTGAAGTAGGTCTAATCTTTTTCTTTTTTTAGATAGGGTTAGTTAAGTGGTCCTGAAACTGAAAAGGTTTGAGAAACACTGTCATAGGCCAAAGTATTAATGTTTTACTCTCCTTCTCGCTAGATGGCGATATCGCCAAACACAACACATTCCCCAAAACAGACTCTCCATCTTAGCCATAGCTAACTTGCTAGCGAACTTTCCATATTAGCTTACTTGCTAGCAAACGTTGCATCATCAGTCTAACTAGTTAAATAGTTGACATTACATGATAAACATTTTCGTATGGACATTCTGGGGGATGTTAATTTGTATGAGAGAAGCTTCAACTTCTGGGTATGTAGCATTGTGGCATAAAGCTTAGGTAGTTAGCTTGCTAACTCTGGCAGAAATCTCCAGTGTTCTTGTTCCATGTAGTTTTCGTGTTGCAGCCACAGGGTTGCAGCAACAGCACGTAGACTAGCCTACAGGAAAGCTGCTTATGAACTCATTCGAATATTTTGAAAACTTAACAGCTAGATATTCTGTCTTCTCATTTTGTAGGCGAAAATGAAGAGAGATTTTATCTTAGTTTTTATTTCATGCAAAACATTTTAGTCTCGTCTTTTTTAGTCAACAATAATGCATCTTAAGATAGTCTTAGTCAGTGTTTCAGGACATTACTGCCGTCTCGTCATCGTCTCGTCTTAGTCATGAAAAAAAAGGTTGTTGACGAACATATTTCCTCTCGTCTCGTCTGACGAAATTAACACTACTAGGGTTGTATTCCATAGTACACAGCATGGCCCAGGGCGCTAATTACCGCTTCACTATTCAACACGTGACGTGAACACCGCTAGGGTTGTATTCCATAGTACACAGCATGGCCCAGGGCGCTAATTACCGCTTCACTATTCAACACGTGACGTGAACACCGCTAGGGTTGTATTCCATAGTACACAGCATGGCCCAGGGCGCTAATTACCGCTTCACTACCCAACACGCCAACAAGGAAAAGAAAAGAAACCAATGAGCTTATGTGGCGATTTGTGACAGGCCCAGGTAGCTATGGTAACCTAACAATAAGGATTTGTGACAGGCCCAGGTAGCTATGGTAACCTAACAATAAGGATTTGTGACAGGCCCAGGTAGCTATGGTAACCTAACAATAAGGATTTGATTACACTGCTGTTTGGTTGTCCCAAACTTTGAGACGATCCGTACTCTACACAATAACTGAATCTTATCAATCTTGAAACCCGAACTGCGATGTTCCAAACAGAGTGACTGTAGAGGATGCAATGCCTAATCTCACTGCTGTCAGCATCATTGCTAAGAACAGTGCGCCTATTAGGCCTACTGTTAAACACCTGAAAAATATTAAGCTGCTGTTTTCTTTTCATGACGAGCACTACGCTTGAATAATTTATGACTGAATGGAACGTTGCGTTTTAAGTGCCAGAACTGCTTATCATGTCGTGATAAAGTTTACACCAATCATCATCTTCTGATGTATCCTTATGTTGAGATGTCCATTCTTTTTGCCCTAGGCTATCATTTGTACGCGAAGCATGTTTCAATTAAGACAGTACACAAGCTATTTTTATTGTTGTAATATTGAATGATTTCATGAATGAAGCGTTGAAAAATTGTACGCACAGTGTGTACAGGATTACGGCTGGCGGTGCCACTGTGTGTGTCTATGCATGTGTGTGTGTGTGTGAGTGTGTGTGTCTATGCATGTGTGTGTGTGTCTATGCATGTGTGTGTGTGTGAGTGTGTGTGTGTCTATGCAAGTGTCTGTGTGTAAGTGTATGTGTATGTGCATGTGTCTCTTCATGTGTATGTGTGCAGTGTTGTGCAACAATAGTTCATGTCAGATGTCATGTCAGCCACATACATCCATACACACACACACACACACAGGAGTAGATATCGTCTTGAACACGCAGCAGCAACTTCAAATGTGTATTATTATAGTGGATGGAATCCACTATCTTGAAATCTCCTGGCTTCTTCTTATTATAACCTTTTCTTTTTACCTTTTCAAGAATGAATGCGACTCTAACCGTTTAACAGACATGTTGAAATAACCGTTGTGTAGGTCTGGAGTTGGACAAGAGAGTTGTTATTTCAGATTTTTTTTAAAGTTTATGCTTTTTGAGAAATAGGGGATTAAAAATGTTAAAAAGCTAATTTTCACCCCATAGACTTGAATGGCTGTGATGTCATAATGGCCTTTGTCTACTCATTCAAAACCACCTCCACCCTACCACCTGTACAGGTGATCACCTCCACCCTTCCACCTCGACCCTCCCACCTGTACAAGTGACCACCTCCACCCCACCTCCACCCTACCACCTGTACAGGTGATCACCTCCACCCTACCACCTAAGGCGGATGCTACTGCAGCTGCTGTGTAAGAACCTGGGCACTCCTGAGATTGTAGTACAGCCTTTTTGAGTATGAAGTCTTCATCAAACCACTGAGCTGTGAGACT
>NC_063197.1:35913864-35938864 GCF_017589495.1 Alosa alosa | reverse complement strand
ATAGATTCAAGAGGACCATAGTTGTTTGGTGATAGAGCTAAGTAAATTTGTGTGTCATCTGCATAGCTATGATATGAAATCAAATTATTTTGGATGATTTGTCCAAGTGGGAGCATATAGAGGTTGAATAATAGTGGCCCCAAGATCGACCCTGGGGAACACCACAGGTCAAGGGCGTTGGTGTTGAGGTATAGTTTCGATGGCAACAAAGAAGCTCCTTTCTTGTAGATATGATTTTAGCCAGCTGATAACTATGCCTGTAAATCCAACCCAGTGTTCTAGTCTGTGTAGTAAAATATTGTGATCAACAGTGTCAAATGCTGCACTAAGGTCCAGTAGCACTAGGACTGATTGTGAAAAATGAAGATGTGTGGTAGTGACATTTTTCACCAAAACGCCAGCGACACATCCTTTCTACACTCACACACACCTCCCGACACACACAGACACTCCCATTGACACGCCAGCACACTCCCGCACACACACATAGACCCAGACACCTGTTAGCATCTCTTACACACCGTATTCAAACTTTTTCCTTTTAGCGCGGCTATCGTCACAAACACACACATTTCTCAGTTAAAACATGTACTTACCATCGTTGCGAGCAACGCAGGTACCAGTTGTCGTCCCATATTCCTTTCGCAACACAATAGTTCACTGCACTACAAACAAACATTTCTCACTCACGCTGCCAATGGGTGTTCCATCAGAATGGTCCGTGGGGAAACCGGAGCCTTGCGGAACCAATGTTCTTAACCACTGTCGGTTCAGTGGCAAACTTTGGTTGTCATGGTGACGATGGTGATATGTGAGTAATTGTTTTGTAGCTTTATTTCATGCATACAGTATACTAAAATAAGTAAATATGGGATGTATGTTTTCTACTTTTTAAAAGCTATTTTCTGGGGATATTGTGATAATTTGTATGTACTTCCAAATGTGTGTTTTTAAAGGTTTTTGTAATGCCATTTTCGGATTGGTTTATTGTCTGTCCAATCACTGCTCTCGGGTAGATTGTGGGCAGGGGTTTTCATTTGGGGGGAGAGAGCAAGGGGAAAGCACGCTTGCTGTGAAGCTGTGCAGTGAAGTAAGTGCAAGTGCAAGAAAAAGTGTGATCGTGATCGTTCTCTAAACAGTCTTTTGTTGTAGTTATATTTGTGTTGCCTGATTGAGGCCGGTTTTGTTTTCCGTTTATTCTCAGTTTTTGTTTTCTCCTTTGTTAATCACTGCTACTGCACTGTAAATAAAACTCGCACCCGCTTCACTTTAGTCTTGAGTTGCCTAGTCGTTTTTCTTGCGGTCATCCTGATATGAGAGAGGGGTGGGCAAGCTCCAATCTCACACTGATGTTTTACCTGAATCTGTGTTGAGGCGTATGTCATTGGAAACTTTAATGAGAGCTGTTTCAGTGCTGTGATTTGCCCGAAAACCAGACTGAAAGTAATCAAAATACCCATTTGATGTTAGGAAGGTGGTTAATTGATTAAAGACTACTTTTTTCAATAATTTTGCCAATAAAAGGTAGATTGGATATGGGCCTGTAATTGTTAAGCATGGAGGCATCCAGGTTATTCTTCTTGAGAAGTGGCTTTACAACAGCCGTTTTCAGTGACTTAGGAAAAGTGCCAGACAGCAGTGATACATTTACAATTTGAAGGACATCCGCCGCTATGAGGTGAAAAACAGTTTTGAAGAAATTGGTAGGCAGAGTGTCTGAGACACATGTGGAAGGGCTGAGATTCTGTACCGTTTTTTCAAGTGTTTCGTAGTCTATCAAGCTGAACTCTGACATCAAGTTTAGTTTCCCTCTGTTTGTTGCTGGAAGTTCAGGTTGTTGAATTTGTAATTGAGCAGATATGTTTAGTCTGATTTTGTCAATTTTACCTGATGAAAAAGATGAAAACTCATTGCATTTATTAGTTGAGAGAAATTCAGGCGCTAATTGTGAGGGGGGATTTGTTAACAGTTGAAAATAGAATACGAGTGTTATTTGAACTTCTATTGATAATGTTAGAAAAGAAAGACTGTCTTGCTTTGCATATTTCAGAGTTATATGTGCGGAGCATCTTTTTATGGATTTCATAGTGGATCTGAAGTTTGTATTTACGCCATTTTCTTTCAGTCTTCCTACACTCTCTTTTTAGAAGTTTAACTGCTGGATTTTGCCTCCATGGTGCTTTCTGTTTCTTGAATTGTAATGGAGCAATGTCATCCATAATGTTTGGCATTTTTGCATTAAAGTGATCAAATAAGTCTTCAGAGTCTGACAGTTGACTTGACTTTAGTGAAAGTGCTTGCTCAAAGAGAGCACTTGTCTGATCATTTATGATTCTCCTTTTTACCATCATAGCTGTGTTTTGAGTGTGTGGGGACATAGACACATCAAAGAACACGCAGAAATGATCAGATAAGGCCAGGTCTTTAACAGCTGTAGAGACATCGAGACCCTTTATGATAACAAGGTCGAGGGTATGGCCGAGAGAGTGTGTTGGCCCCTTCACATGCTGTGTTAGGGAGAAAGTATCGATTAGTGCAATGATTTCCTTGGCATAATTGTTTTCAGGATTATCCACATGCAAGTTTAGATCCCCTGATATAATAAGACAGTCAAACTCTATGCAAACGACTGAAAGCAGTTCACCTAGCTCTTCAAGAAAAACTTTAGCTGAATGTTTTGGAGGCCTGTAAATTGTCAGTAATAAAATCTGAGGAGAAGACTTAATGCATGCACACAGATATTCAAATGAAGTAAAGTCACCGAATGACGACTGATTGCACTGAAAAGACGCGTCTTGAAAATTGTGGCTATCCCCCACCTCTTTTATTTGCTCTGGTAGCACTCAAGAAACTGAAGTTTGGGGAGCTGATTCGATGAGAGTAGCAGCACTGTTTGCTTGATCTAACCATGTCTCAGTTAAAAGTAAAAAATCAAGGTTGTGTGTGCAAATTAGATCATAAATTAAGAATGATTTGTTTGAAAGAGATCTGATATTTAGAGTGCTAGTTTTGCTGTAAGTGTTGGGGAAATATGATCCATGGGGGAAATCTGAGGTTGATGTGGTACGGGTAGGAGATTGGACTGGTTTACTCTATAAGCTCGATGCATTTGTGTTCTATTTCTTGTCAATACAGGAATAGAGAATGTCATGGGCTTACTGGGTCCCGGCATGTTCTCAAAACTACTGTCAGTACCATTTATACTGCAACCATTTATATTGCAGGGACCCTGAGAATATCATGCAATACAGTCATCATATAATTGTCCCTTCCTGCTGCCATCTGTATTTTCCACTGCACATTCCATGCTATATGCCGGCTGAGAAAATGAACTAAGAGGTTGCTGCTGCTTAAGAGATCCTTCTAAACGGGGAGGGCGAGGGGGTGGAGGTGCCCTTTGCTTCTTTGGTGCTAATGATCTTGGGCTAGTAAAACTCTGCATTGCTACTGGTAGCAGTCTCTCCATTCTTGCAGGGAACATCATGTGCTTGGGTGGGGATGGTGATGGGTATTCAGGGGATCCTGTGGAGTTTGAGTGGGTGGTGGGATGAAGGGGTGGGGATGGTGATGGGAGATTAGGGGGGTTTGTGTGGCCTGGGGAGTTTGATTGGGTGGGGACATGATTGGGTGTAGGTGGTGATGGAAGATTAGGGGGGTTTGAATGGCCTGGGGAGTTTGATTGGGTGGGGACGTGATTGGGTGTGGGTGGTGATGGGAAATCAAGGAGGTTGGGGTTGAAAATTGATCCAGAGTCTCCATCTGCCTGCTGAGGTTCTGGGGAGTTTGTTGCAGATGCTCCGCTTTCAGCAGGTATTCCAGTAGTGTATTCCATGTTGTTGTGTCTTTGTGGTGACAAGGAGACGACGGAGGTGGGGAGGGCTATTGGTACTGGTGTTACAACATGACCCTTCCTTTCTGATATCCTCTCAGCAGCTTTGATAGGTGCTATCTCCTCATGCTCATCACATCCATTTGTTTGCTGAGATTCCAGGGAGTTTGACGCCAGTGATTGACTTTGAGTCATTTTAGCAGCACCCATCTTATCTTGTCCAGTGGACATGGCTTGGCATTGTTGAGCTGGTTGTTTATGTTTCTCCAAGGTCTGCATTTCAGGGGAGGTTGGGCATGTCTCTGTTTCAGCCTGTGCAGAGTGTTTTGGTTTAGCTGAGATGTTGATGTGATCCGCTTGTTCCGTCTGTATGGCCACTGAGCGCTTATCAGAGGCTCGGCTCAAGGTTGGCAGAAAAAATGGGTGCAGGAGAGAGAGGTGATAGTATTCGGTTAAGATCATGGCCCCAGTCCAACTCAGCTCTGTACTATTTGGTCTGAAGTATTCCCTGCGATTCCAAAAAAGGTTAAAATTGTCAATAAAATTCATAACAACTGAAAAGCATGTTTTTGCGAGCCAGGTGTTTAAACTGAATAGTCTGGAAAATACAAAGCTTCCCTCTGCTGGGAGTGGGCCACTGATGAAAATTTGTATTCCAAGCTCATATAGGGCCGAGAAAAGTTCCTTGAAATCTTCTTTGACATACAGCTGTTCTTTGTAGATGTCATTTGCTCCAACATGCACAATGATGCGCTTGATAGTTGCATATTTTGACACCAGTTCTGCAAGCTTGTTTTTTGAGTCAGACACTGAAGCATTTGGGAAACAACATACAATCATCCTTTCCCCATTTATATGTCTCACAGCAGAGTTGCCTAGAACAAGGGTTGTGGAATGAATAGGTGTCGAAAGTGCTGCTTCTTGTCTGTGCCCATCTTTCTATTGTTGTGGTTTGATCGCTGCCTGCTTTGGGTCTGTTCCCTGGGAAATTCCTCTCACGTCCCGGAGGCATTCAAATCTGTTCCATAGTGTTAGGGGCTGTGGGCTTCCCTTAGGACCACAAGCCCTGTAGTAGTTTGCTGATCTGTCTGTATTTCTGATAATGAGGCCTGAAGTTAACATTTGAATTTTACTGGTGTTGAGGTAATTACTGTTCTTGTGTATTACGCTTTTTTGTTTTGGTCTGGCACCTTGCCTGTGCCAAGGCTCTGTACTCACATTTCCCTTTGTGAGGTCGATGCATTCATCTGCTCTATTAGCAGTGATATTAGACTGCTGGGTTACATTCTCTGCATTTCCAGTAGTTGCTGTACTCACTTCATGAGATGCCTCTCGTAGTTCATCTGTCGTTGATGGAAGGGCATGCATCTTTGATTCCAAAGTAGAAATCCTCTGTTCTAGCTCAGTACATTTTCGGCATGATCTCCTGGGTCTCTGGCCGGAGGAGCGCATTTTGTTTTAATCCAACTTCAAGGTGAATTGCCGTTCAGTTTTTGCTCGTTGACTTGGCTGGCTCATTTAAAGTAAAAAACTAACTAACTAAGTGAAATAAAAGAATGAAAAAGAGTGGAAATTGCTAAAAGGAGGTGAAGCAGGAGCAGTGAAATGCGTCCTACTCGCTTGAGTAGGAGTTGAGTAGCACACACACACACACATACACACATGCACACACACGCACATGCACACACACACACATACACACAGGGGGCGTGTGTGTGTGTGTGTGATACTCACTCTTCTGTGTCGTTCCTGATGCCAGTGTGTGTGTGTTTGTGTGTGTGTGAGTGTGTGTGATACTCACTCTTCTGTGTTGTTCCTGATGCCAGTGTGTCTGTTTGTGTGTTTGTGTGTGTGTGTGTGTGTGTGTGTGTGTGTGTGTGTGTGTGTGATACTCACTCTTCTGTGTCGTTCCTGATGCCCAACCACTCGTTGATTTTCTTCTGCTTGGTGCCTTTTTGTGTGAGCCAACTGAAATCACACACACACACACACACACACGTAGCCTACTGTCAGGTGGATAAATCAACTTGATGCAATATAGATATAACAGGGTTTTTGTCAAAGACTAGCAAACAAGCTAATTGCTAACAGCCTTGCCTGAGAACACAGACAACAGCTGTTTGCGATATGAAATAATGCTGAGCTGCCTCTGATAAAAGACAGGTGTGTGTGTGTGTGTGTGTGTGTCTTACAGCAGGTACTGGTCTCGTATCTTGCGGAGCTGCAAGAGGTCAGGCTTGAGGCTGTTCATCCTGCGGTCAGTCTCACGGTTCTCTGCTGCCTGCTGCTGTAGGTCCTGCTCCAGCCTCTGCTTGCTGTCGTGGATCTCCGTAACACGCAAATGAAGCTTCTCAGAGTTACTCTGGATCCTGACACACACATGCACACACACGCGCGCGCACGCACGCACACACGCACACACACCAATATGTCATTGTCTCCCTAACACACCAATGAAGCTTCTCAGAGTTACTCTGGATCCTGACGCACACACACGCGCGTGCGTGCGTGTATGTGTGAGTGTGTGTGTGTGCGTGCGTGTATGTGTGAGTGTGTGTGCATGCGTGTATGTGTGAGTGTGTGTATGTGTGAGTGTGTGTGCGTGCGTGCTTGCGTGCGTGCGTGTATGTGTGAGTGTGTGTGCGTGCGTGCGTGCATGTATGTTTGAGTGTGTGTGCGTGGGTGTGCGTGCGTGCGTGCGTATGTGTGAGTGTGTGTGCGTGCGTGCGTGTATGTGTGAGTGTGTGTGCATGTCTGTGTGTGTATGTGTGTGTGTACAGTGGGCGTTGCTTTCAAATGACCACTTCATTCGCGCATTACGCGGCGTGAAGATGTGTGAAGCTTTAGTACCACTTTCAGCCACTGTGCGTCGCTCTGCCACTGTACATCGCTTTGTCAGCCTGCCTGCTGCCCATACCTGTCAACACTCCCGTTTCTCCCGTATTTCAAGGTCATCTCCCAGCACCCTCTCGTTTTGTTATTTCTCCCGGAAAACTCCCGTAATTTCCATGGCCATCAAACTTCATTTTAAAATCATCATCATCCATTAAGGTTGCCAGATTGTGTATGAAATACACCCTACACATACACGATCACTTAGTTTCAATTTCAACCGTTTTGTCATAGGCTAAAACCTGGCAACCCAAAACCCAAATAAGGAAGCCGGGTGCCGACTCGCGCAGTCTGAATCTAAATTAAGTAAGCAAAGCGGGCTAGTTGAATGGCCTACTCCAAAACTAGCTGTTGTGAAATTGTTGGGAATTTAATTGATTACTGTTATTGAGTGTTGTTGATACACTGAACTTGTGCCCTCGGAACCAAATCTGACAGCAAGCAGCTTTGGAGTTTTGGAAGTAGGCTGCAGGCAGGCAGCTGGTGGATACATAACTGGCATCGCGAAAAGGTAATGGTAAAGGTAAATGCAGTGTTGAAACACGTGTATGAAACGTATTAAATATGCAAACACAGATCCGTATAAACACGGACCCCGAAAAAATCTCCCGTTTTTGGAAAGCTAAATGTTGACCGGTATGCTGCCGCCCCTTCTGAAAAAGCAGGAGGCTACCTTTAAACATAATTGTTTTCGAGAGGAATCCCAGCCTACGAATTCAATAACAAAATAAATCATGCATAATTAAACATTACCTCGATTTAGGCTACTTGGGTATGGGTAATAACTCCGTTAGCAACTAACATGGTTGAAACTATGTAAGTACGACAAAACTGTTTCCCAAACGATAGTTTGAACTATGGTGGTGGAACTTACATAGTCCAATGCATCGATCGTTACACTACGTTAGTGTTTCCCAAAACCATAGTATCAACGAACGTTCGCAACCACTATCGTAAAGTTGTGTAGTTACAACTACACCTCTCGACCTGTGGTAGAATGCTAGTAGAAGCATAGTTCCGGGGATCTTCATGTCAAAGACGTCACTGACACCAGTTATTTGTTTGCAAATTAATAATTATAAATATATTTAGGTTTCTAATTGATATTTACACTTCTAACCACCATACATCCGTATTTTAAAATGCCCAAGGAAAATACATCAATTAAAAGTCAATTTGCAGCCATGTGCACGTAAGTCAAAGTGCAGATAATAATAAGGTGGTGCGCACTTTTTGACGAGTCAGTTGAGAATATGTAGCCTTTGATTTTCATGGAGGGGGGGGGGGATTCCTTGTTAGTTTACGCAAACCAGGCCAAGAAGGTTAATTCTGATTTTGATAATATGATCTGCACAAAAGATAAACTTAGGTAAACAACAATGTGAATATTGTTGATTCGAACTCTTGGACAGGGGACTGATAACTGCTGCGCAACGGCGGCTGTCATCTGCCGGCCTTAACGCAATGCGCATAACTTACATGTTGGCTAGTTGAACGATGCATCCTGTTAGTAAAAGGCTAAACTCCGTAGTTGTACGGGAAACGCACCCCAGATCAGCTTGTAGGCCATTAGAAATCTGTTTATTTTATTATATATAGTCTGCTAAAGTCTGTAGTGAAGTCTGTGTAGGGTTTTCCAGCTCTTTTACGAGGCACCCTGCTCACTTGAGACCTCTGCCGGTTGTTGCAGCGTCATTGCAGCGTCACTGGAAAAATACAAAAAAAAAATTAAAGTCGCGTGATGCCGCGTGATCCCGCGCGCGGACCGCGAGGGAAGCTGGCCAAGTCGAAGCACTGCCCACTGTACTATTGAAATGAGCTAAATGTTCTATGTTGTACTATTGGAATGAGCTAAATGTTCTATGTTGTACTATTGAAATTAGATAAAATCCTTTCACTGAGAACAATAACGTTCTATGTTGTACTATTGAAATGAGCTAAATGTTCTATGTTGTACTATTGAAATTAGATCATTGAACTGTGCTTTTCACGCACGCAGCCTTTCTTTGCCCTACCCCTCTCTCTCTCTCAACAGACGCAGCCTTTCCTTGCCCTACCCCTCTCTCTCTCTCAACAGACGCAGCCTTTCCTTGCCCTACCCCGCTCTCTCTCTCAACAGACGCAGCCTTTCCTTGCCCTACCCCGCTCTCTCTCAACAGACGCAGCCTTTCTTTGCCCTACCCCACTCTCTCTCTCTCAACAGACGCAGCCTTTCTTTGCCCTACCCCGCGCTCTCTCTCTCAACAGACGCAGCCTTTCCTTGCCCTACCCCTCTCTCTCTCAACAGACGCAGCCTTTCTTTGCCCTACCCCTCTCTCTGTTGTAACGGACCCGCCGCCCCTCTGTATGTTCATAAAACAATACTTACTTATAAAAAAAAATAATTAAAAATGTTTAAAAAGTGGGGCAGCCATGGCCTACTGGTTAGCACTTCGGACTTGTAACCGGAGGGTTGCCGGTTCGAACCCCGACCAGTAGGCATGGCTGAAGTGCCCTTGAGCAAGGCACCTAACCCCTCACTGCTCCCCAAGCGCCGCTGTTGTTGCAGGCAGCTCACTGCGCCGGGATTAGTGTGTGCTTCACCTCACTGTGTGTACACTGTGTGCTGAGTGTGTTTCACTATTTCACGGATTGGCATAAATGCAGATACCAAATTTCCCTCACGGGATCAAAAGAGTATATATATTTATACTTATACTATATCAAAACATTAACATGTTGAAGAGTTGGTGTTCAAGTTCAAGAGTTGGCACACAGAAGCATTGCATAGAAGACGACGGGCTAAATCTATCTATAAATTGCAGGAACGTCTGTCTGTCAAACTACGGGCACGAGTAAGTGCAGTGCCACGTTTGACGTTGTTTGGATAAGAAATGTTATAGATATCGTTAAATATATCGGTAGAGTAAGTGCAGTGCCTAGTTTGACGTTGTTTGGATAAGAAATGCAAAAGATATCGGTAAATATATTGGTAAAAGAAGCTAACATTGGCTTTCAGCACTCTACTGTAGCCACTCCCCTTCTCACTCACACATGGGGTTTGGCACGTGACTCGTTCCCAATACGGCACCGGTGCAAACGGTAGTAACGACATCGAATAACAACGTGGATTTCGGTGCCTCATTTCCATGCCACTTAAATCTGCACTTTCACTGCACGTCATGCGCCATGTCTAACGTCATGCGAAATCTCTCACGTCATGCACCATCTCTAACGTCATGCACCATCTCTAATGTCTTGCTCTGATAGCACCACTTCCAGATACAGTTAGCTAACATAAACACTAGATGTGTAAGCTTAAAGCAGAGCTTGCGTGACAGGGGGTAGCCTATGTTAGCACATAGTTGCTATTAATATGCCTTATTTTAATTAATTTAACAATTAAACTTTGAACTTGAACTTTATACTGCGCTGGGAATCTAAACACTTCAACACCGGCATATGTAGCATGTTTAAAACTATTACATGTTATGAGGGAAAACATCACATTTCTTGAAGCATTTGGGAACACGCATGAAAACAGAGCCCCCTGACTCACTTGCAAATGCCGTTGTCCATGACCTGGCAGTCTGGCAAATTTAATATAACAGTTCAATTTCATTTTCAAATTTGTCTGATCAATAAAAAAAGCAATTTATGGTTTAGACCATTTTACTGTAAAAACAAACTTCCGGTTTAGTCGAGACCATTTTTTGCTTACTCGGTCTCGTCTCGGAATTGAAAGCAAAATTGACCGACACTGGAAGGAGGTGGACTAATTTTAGAGCGGGACCATGAGTCCTTCCCCCATTTTTGTTTTGTAACTGTGTATATTTCATAGTGTATTTTTGTTTTCTAACTGTGTATATATTTCATAGTGTATTCTAAATTATCCACCATTACAGATATTCTTATTTTACAAAAAATTATAATATTGACTGGAGTTAAATTATATCCCATGGTGCTATGCTGCGCAGTGCAAAGGTTTTGAGAGATACAATCTTTGTCCAAACGGCACAGCAGTTACTCTGGAAAGGGTTGAAGTAGCCTGACCTACGGTTTTGGCATAATCTGTCATTCCAATGCGTGCCTCTGGTTGTAATATTGACGAGATGAGTGAGCAATCCGCAATTATTAAATTTGGTTACTTGAACCACAATTCAACATCTTCAACTTTAATGAAATCATGCCATACAAATGTTTTACTCCAGTTCCTAGTCTTAAAGTATTCATGGATTTCATCAGGTCCCTTTCCACAGGTGTATAAAATCAAGCACCTTGATTATCAATGCAGACTGCATGGTGCTTGATTAATACACCTGTGGAAAAGGACCTGATGAAACCCATGAATTGTTCAGAAAAGAAGTTTGGTAGACAAGTGTGTGCTAGACTGCTCCTATAGCCAACAATCCCCACTCTACCCTTTGGGAATTTAACTGTTGAATATGATACTTGGGTGTTAAATGTAGGTAAATCATGAAAATCTACTTTTTGGTTGGTCTCGATGCAGTTGGTCTTCTGAAAGTGTCACTCTCGGCTCTGGTCTCGTCCCCATCACTAACACACACACACGCCCACACACACACACACACACACACACTACCTCTCATCATCAGACAAACACATACACACACACACACACACGCTACACACACACACACACACTACCTCTCATCATCAGACAAACACATACACACACAAGCACACACTACCTCTCATCATCGGACAAATACACATACACGCTCACACACACACACACTACTTCTCATCATCAGACAGACACATACACACACACACACACACGCCTACACACACACACACACACACGCCTACACACACACACACAACCTCTCAACATCAGACAAACACATACACCAAACGCCTACACACACACACACACAGACGCCTACACACACACACACACAACCTCTCAACATCAGACAAACACATACACCAAACGCCTACACACACACACACACGCCTAAACACACACACACACACTTCCTCTCAACATCAGACAAACACATACGCAAACCAAGCCAAGAAGGCTGATTCTGATTTTGATAATATGATCTGCACAAAAGATAAACTTAGGTAAACAACGATGTCAATATTGTTGTCAAAATCTTAACCCAGATTCAAACTCTTGGACAGGGGACTGGTAACTGCTGTGCAACGGCGGCTGTCATCTGCCGGCCTTAACGCACGCGCCACAGAAGTATGTGCAGGTGCCTGTTCACGATGCTACTAAACGCCATTAACCACCTTAATCCAGACTACTGAAGTTTGAAACTATCATGGTCCAAACTATTAGTACTATGTAAAACGACAGTTTTGGGAAACAGTCAGAACTTACATGTTGGTTAGTTGAACAATGCATCGTGTTAGTAAAAGCTAACCTCCGTTTGTAGGCTACGGGAAACGCACCCCAGATCAGCTTGTAGGCCATTAGCAATCTGTTTATTTTATTTTATGAAGCCTACACAGTAGATCACTTGCCACATTCTCACTTTCAATAGACAGATGCAATAGCCATTGGTCAAGTATTGAGTATAAAGCAATTAAGATAGTAGCCTATACAAAAGTACTTCATACTATCATAAAAATTCGTTAAAACGAATAGCATTTTGCAACTTGACAAAACACTGGATTAAATATCGAGGCACAGGAGAAAACTTGTACATCCATTGCCCCGTGGGGAGATCACATGCCAGTTGCCTCCCCCTTCAGTGCTATGACTCTGTTGATGACTGTCCAGATGGTCTATGTATTTATTGCAACGTATGTGGCTGTGAGTTTGTTTAGCTAAAAAACTCTATTGCAGATATCAATGCGTTTTGTTCATGGGTTTGGCCTCACAGCAGAGGCTTAGACAACTATGACCCACGCTTTGGTTTCAGATATTAATTTGCCCTACTTATTGACTGCAATTCAATTGACTGCTTTGACAGGTTATTTTTATTTTTCTGTACAATAAACAAATACATCTGCTTTATGCCGCAGAATTACACACTCGGCCAGCCTATAGAACGGGCACATTTTGGAGAGAATAGAGAATGTATGTACGCAAGAATCTGTAGGCCATTTGTGGCTGGTTACCAGCAAACAATGTTTAATGCATTAACTCAAGACGTTGTCAAGACGTTTTCTAAACAATACAAACAGAAAGGATGCAGCAGACAGCAAATGTAGAAGAGTAATTTCCAGTGGAAGAACAAAATGCTGAATGAAGCCCAAAGATATGAAGGCATATCTGGCAAGTTGTTATTTTTTGAAGACTTAAATGGTTGGGCTATATAGGCCTAGTTTGCAAGGATGAGACATAACGCGTGAGCATGCCACACTATCCACAGCTGTGGTAGCGGGGGGTAGGAGGATTACTGTTAGCACAGGATTTATATAAAATTCTTCAACAGAAGGCCTGCCTCGAATGCAGGCTTGCCCAAAAAAAAAGGCCTGTGGTTTGCGCAGCCTACAGTAAGAAGGTCTTAGTGAGTTAGGAGTCCTCTCGACTTCTTTTAAGATGTCGCAGAGGTGGAAAGTTGCGTTCGTTTGGGGCAGGGCCGGATTAACAATTCATTGACCCTTGGGATTAAATGTCTGATTGTCCCCCCTGCTCCCCAGCCAACGTGAAGATTTTTCTTGCCATTTAAGGCACTAGCGCATCTGTGAGGCCAAGCCTCACCAAGTAGCCCGTTTGTTTACAACTAACATTACATTTAATTAAACTGCTTATAGGCTATGCCGAAATAGTTTCAACATTTTGAATGTCAGTGTCGGGTGAATTAGGAAATGTTCTCAAAGTAGCCTTATGGCTGAAAGCTGCTTGGGATACCCCCTGTCACAAGCAATATAACCATACAAACGCACGGCCTGCTCACTCATTGTTTCAAAAAGAGTAATGCTCGCAGGGCCAGCCAAACTATGAAAAAAAGTTCGACTTATAGTCCGGAAAATACGGTATCTTCTTTCAGTTAATTCAAAAGTTTCCAAAAATTTAAAAACAGATGACATGATGCGCGTCACTGACATAATAATATAGCCTAGATATTCCAATATATTCAAATACATGTGTTTATTTTAGAGGATATTCAACGCCATTTTGAGCAATTTTGACAGCCCTAGTCCACTGTAGGCTACGCATAATTCTATTAACACCTTCCACCTAACCCGGTGAGTGGGGGTCACTGTGGGGAAATAGCACTATTGAGTAGCCTATGCGAAATAGCCTTAAAATCGTTCGGTGATGTGTGCCTTCTGGTTTCTCCACCTACTGGTTTCCTTTTGCATGCATGCTGCAGCAGTTGTCAGACATTCACAAACAAGTTGTTTTAGGCGGTTTGAAGTCGCTTTTCATACGCCATGAGCCGGGCTACATTACAGCCACTTTCGGAAAAAAGACATGTAAAAAATATGTTTTGAAAACTAGCATTAAACTGGATTCGATCCCCAAAAGCAACACACGCATGACTCTCCAGCCTGATTCCCTACTCTTTGAGCTAACTAATACCTGGCTGTTATGTGATACAATTAACTATTGTAGGCTACCATCAATTAATAACGAGGGCAACACCCAGGTAACATGTTGTCCAGGCTATCTGAAACAAGTGGTTGCCCTTCATCTACAAAACAACTGGTTACCTTGGGCTGCTACGGTCGCCAGTGCACTGTGCACAGTAGGCCTATCCTACTCTTTGTGGTTGATCAACTAAAATAAAAGATGTATTTGGTGATGACGTTATTGTAGGCCTAGTAGACCTAAATTTGAGAAATTAAATGGTATGAGAAACGATCTACATAGCGCACCAGACCGCAATGTCTTCAAGGGTTGAATGAAGGGAGTTTTCAAAAATTAGCGTATTTTTCAAGTCAATAAACATTCTTAATTTTCTAATGTCTTTGTCAGGAAACATTTGACTTTTCAAAACCATAGGCCTGGTAGTTGCTCAGACAAGGAGTTATAAGATCCAAGGCAATACCATTTGTGTCACCTAATGCAGTTCTGTGAATTAGCAAGATACCATCAGAAGCCAACAATCATAAAGCACAGTGCATTGCTTGAGTTCTCTCCCCTGCTTTACTTTTGTCTGTTGTTGAAAGGCTGGGGATTTATAGAGTTCTTTCTGCTGCTTTACTTTTGTAAGCTTTGCAGAGACCACCTTAAAATGATATTAATAGGCTATATACATTTTAAACATTCGGGGCTGAAGACCCGACAAAGCCTTGCGTTAATTCTTCAAGTGGGAAGTGTCAGGAATTTTCATACGAGAGACGCTCTCATTGGTAGTTAGTATATGGTGTAGGGGATTGACAGCAACATAGCCAATCACATTATGAGATGCTGAATTTAACATCAACTGCAATGTTTGATTTTTAAATTAATGTAAATTTAACTGGGACTGTAAGCTGGCACACATGGGTGCTCAATGTTTTTCGTGGGTGCTCGAGTGATTTTAAAACACCCACAGTATCCTATGACAAGCGTATCTCGCGGGTTGCATCCATTACAAACAAACATGCAATGTGAACGCCTGGGATTGGGGAGAGCACTAAATGCCTCTACTGAATAAGCACAAAGTCAAACCTTTAAATGAAAAACACTCTTTAAAAATCAAAAAAATAAACGCTAATGAAGTAAACTTGTGACCATCAAAATCTCCTTTATGGCCTGTAACAGGGATAACTTGGCATTGAGCAACGGAGGGTAATATGCTCTAAATTTTGTCCAAATGATGTCTTTCTATCATCGTTGCACTCGAGAAAACCGAATGTTTAATTTGTCCTGCTTTTCTTCTACGGCTGCAAACGGATTCACTCGCGATTTAACCAAATATTTTTTATTAGGGCAGGCATATTTCAGGCTATTAAATTATTTCTAAACCAGTCTGGTAAAGTCTGTAGTGAAGTCTGTGTAGGGTTTTCCAGGCTCCATTTCTTTTTACGAGACACCCTGCTCACAAGAGACATCTGCCGGTTGTTTGTGTTGTTTCGTTGCAGTGTCACTGGAAAAATACAAATTAAAGTCGCGGTGATCCGCCTTGGGGACCGCGAGGGAAGCTGGCCAAATCAAGCACTGCCCACTGTATGTGCATGTGTGTGTGTACCGCACCTCTGCACCTCCTGGTCGTTGCCCTCTTTGCTGAACTTGTCCATGTACTCTCCCCCATAGCGTTCCTGCGTCTCAAACTGCTCCTCGAAGATCCTGATGGTCTCGTTGAACGCCTCGATGGCTGTTCGCTTCATCTGCAGCTCCTGAGACATGGGACACACACACTCATTTAAAACAGCAGTGTGTGTGTGTGTTTTTGCTATGTTCATGTTTTACATTATCTCAGTGAAGCTTATAGGCTCCATAAACTATTATAAATCAGTGTTTACGCACGCTTTACTTGTGTGAGTGTGAATGAGTGAGCATGTGCTTTTACCTGAGAGGTGTGTGTGAGCGTGTGTGAGTGTGTGAGCGTGAGTGAGTGTATGACGATGTGTGAGAGTGTGAGTGTGTGTGAGGGTGTGTGAGTGAGTGAGTGAGTGAGTGTGTGTTTTTACCTGAGAGGTGCGGTGAGCCGCGGTGTGGGAGGGGGTGTGGAGCGGTGACAATGTGTGAGAGTGTGTGTGTGAGCCGATGAGTGTGAGCGCAGTGTGAATGTGTGTGACTGCGCAGTGAGCTGCAGGTTTCTACCTGAGAGGTGAGTGTGTGTGAATGTGTGAGCGTATGAGTGTGTGTTTTTACCTGAGAGGCAGGTGTGAGTGTGTGTGAGCGTGTGTTTTTACCTGAGAGGTGCATGTGAGTGTGTGAGCTGCAGGTTTTACCTGGAGAGGTGAGTGTGTGAATGTGTGAGCCGTGATGAGCGGCAAGTGGAGCGGTTTTACCTGAGAGGTGTGTGTAAGCTGCAGTGTTTTACCTGGAGAGGTGTGTGTGAGCCGCCTGTTTCTACCTGGAGAGGTGTAAGCCGCAGTGTGGGTGTGTGTGAGCAAGCCACCTGAGAGGTGTGAGTGTGTGTTTTTACCTGAGAGGTGTGTGTGAGCGTGTGTTTTTACCTGAAAGGTGTGTGTGAGTGTGTGTAAATGTGTGAGCGTATGAGTGTGTGTGAGTGTGTGTTTTTACCTGAGGTGTGTGTGAGCGTGTGTTTTTACCTGAGAGGCGTGTGTGAGTGTGCGTGAGCGTGTGTTTTTACCTGAGAGGTGTGTGCGAGTGTGTGTTTTTACCTGAGAGGTGAGTGTGTGTGTGAATGTGTGAGCTTATGAGTGTGTGTGAGTGTGTGTTTTTACCTGAGAGGTGTGTGTGAGCGTGTGTTTTTACCTGAGAGGTGTGTGTGAGTGTGTGTGAGAGTGTTTGTTTTACCTGAGAGGTGTGTGTGAGCGTGTGTTTTTACCTGAGAGGTGAGTGTGTGTGTGAATGTGTAAGCGTATGAGTGTGTGTGTGAGCGTGTGCTTTTACCTTAGAGGTGTGTGTGAGTGTGTGATTTTACCTGAGAGGTGCGTGTGTGAATGTGTGTTTTAGATAGATAGATAGATAGATAGATAGATAGATAGATAGATACTTTATTGATCCTCAAGGGGAAATTCAAGATTTCAAGAAAAAAAAAAATATTACCTGAGAGGTGTGTGTGTGTGTGAGCGCAGGTTTTTACCTGAGAGGTGTGAGTGTGTTTTTTTACCTGAGAGGTGCGTGTGTGAGTGTGTGTGAGCGTGTGTTTTTACCTGAGAGGTGCGTGTGTGAGTGTGTGTGAGTGTGTGTGAGCGTGTGTTTTACCTGAGAGGTGTGTGTGTGGCGTGTGTTTTACCTGAGAGGTGTGAGTGTGTGTTTTACCTGAGAGGTGTGAGTGTGTGTGAGCGTGTGTTTTACCTGAGGTGTGTGTGGCGTGTGTTTTACCTGAGAGGTGTGAGTGTGTGTTTTACCTGAGAGGTGTGAGTGTGTGTTTTACCTGAGAGGTGTGAGTGTGTGTGAGCGCAGGTTTTTACCTGAGAGGTGTGAGTGTGTGTGAGGTGTGTGTGAGTGTGTGTGAGGTGTGTGTGAGTGTGTGTGAGCGCAGGTTTTTACCTGAGAGGTGTGAGTGTGTGTGAGGTGTGTGTGAGTGTGTGTGAGGTGTGTGTGAGTGTGTGTTTTACCTGAGAGGTGTGAGTGTGTGTGAGGTGTGTGTGAGTGTGTGTGAGGTGTGTGTGAGTGTGTGTGAGGTGTGTGTGAGTGTGTGTGAGGTGTGTGTGAGTGTGTGTGAGGTGTGTGTGAGTGTGTGTGAGGTGTGTGTGAGTGTGTGTGAGGTGTGTGTGAGTGTGTGTGAGGTGTGTGTGAGTGTGTGTTTTTACCTGAGAGGTGCATGTGAGTGTGTGTGAGCGTGTGTTTTTACCTGAGAGGTGAGTGTGTGTGTGAGGTGTGTGTGAATGTGTGTGAGGTGTGTGTGAGTGTGTGTTTTACCTGAGAGGTGTGAGTGTGTGTGAGGTGTGTGTGAGTGTGTGTTTTACCTGAGAGGTGTGAGTGTGTGTGAGGTGTGTGTGAGTGTGTGTTTTACCTGAGAGGTGTGAGTGTGTGTGAGGTGTGTGTGAGCGTGTGTTTTACCTGAGAGGTGTGAGTGTGTGTGAGGTGTGTGTGAGTGTGTGTGAGGTGTGTGTGAGTGTGTGTGAGGTGTGTGTGAGTGTGTGTGAGGTGTGTGTGAGTGTGTGATTTTACCTGAGAGGTGTGAGTGTGTGTTTTTACCTGAGAGGTGTGTGTGAGCGTGTGTTTTTACCTGAGAGGTGTGTGTGAGCGTGTGTTTTTACCTGAGAGGTGTGAGTGTGTGTGAGCGTGTGTTTTTACCTGAGAGGTGTGTGTAAGTGTGTGTGAGGTGTGTGTGAGCGTGTGTTTTTACCTGAGAGGTGTGTGTGAGTGTGTGTGAGGTGTGTGTGAGTGTGTGTTTTTACCTGAGAGGTGTGTGTGAGCGTGTGTTTTTACCTGAGGTGTGTGTGAGTGTGTGTTTTACCTGAGGTGTGTGTGAGCGTGTGTTTTTACCTGAGAGGCGTGTGTGAGTGTGTGTGAGCGTGTGTTTTTACCTGAGAGGTGTGTGCGAGTGTGTGTTTTTACCTGAGAGGTGTGAGTGTGTGTGAGGGCATTCAAGTAGGTGGGAGCAGAACCGGAGACTACTTTGTAGGCAAGGGTTAGAGCCTTGAATTTGATGCGGTCCGCCATAGGTAGCCAGTGTAGCTGGATGAGCAGCGGGGTAACATGTGCCCTTGCGGGTTGGTTGTGGAGCCAGAAGCTGGCCGCGCGTTCTGGATCATCTGAAGTGGTTTCACTGCGCAGGCTGGGAGACCTGTCAGGAGAACGTGAAATGGTCGATGCATTAGAGATGACTATTGCCTGAACCAAAAGTTGGGTAGCATCTTGAGTCAAGTAAGTCCTGATTTTCCATTATGTTGTAGAGTGCGAAGCAGCGTGACCGGGCGACTGAGGCAACATGATCTGAAGTTTGGTTGGTTGCCGAGAACTGCTCCCTGGAATTTCACGGTCACAATTGATTAAACAGACAGGGGAACCGGTGATGTTGATAACCGTGGTGTAGCGGTAGGTTTAGCTGGGATGACCAGCAGTTCAGTCTTTGAGAGGTTCAGCTGGAGGTGGTGTGCCTTCATCCATGTAGCTATGTGTCTGAAGGCAATCGAGATCGATGCGCACTGAAACCAGGGGTGCGTCAGGTGGAAAGGACAGATAGAGCTGTGTGTCGCCTGCATAGCAGTGGTATGAGAAGCCGCGTTAACGGATAATCTGTCCCAAGGAGGTGGTGTA
The DNA here is from genome assembly GCF_017589495.1 of Alosa alosa. Taxonomy (NCBI): domain Eukaryota; kingdom Metazoa; phylum Chordata; class Actinopteri; order Clupeiformes; family Clupeidae; genus Alosa; species Alosa alosa. The sequence goes on along the minus strand of NC_063197.1, from coordinate 35,919,407 downwards.
GATAGCAAAGAGGAGGGCCGGCACTGAGCCCTGGGGGACCTGTGGTGAATGGTGAGGTGCAGATGGCCCCGGCCAAGCCATGATACGTTAAGCGGCGTCCTGTGGGGTAGGATTCAAACCAGGAGAGCAGACGGAGATTCCCATGTCGAGTATAGAGAAGGATACCGGGTGATTAACCGCGGTCAAAGGCAGCCGATAAGTCAAGCAGAATGAGTACTGATGACCGAGCGGTCGCCCTGGCTTTTAAGGCTTTCTGTTACAGACAGCAGAGCGTTTTAGGTAGAGTGGCCGCTTTTGAACCCAGACTGATTTGGATCCAGAAGGTTGTTCTGTGAAAGGAAGTCAGAGACCTGTTTGGAGAGACGCCCGTTCAATGCCTTTGGATAGAAAGGCAGTAGTGAGACAGGGCCGGTAGTTAATGCGACTTGAGCAGGGTTGAGAAGCTTTCTTAAATAACGGTGTTACCCGGGCCATTTTGAATGCTGTTGGAAATGTGCCGGAGGTTAGCGAGGCATTGATCACATGTGTGATAGCTGGAGCGATAGTCGGACTGATGGACTGAAGATGGTCGGGCTGATGGACTGAAGTAGGCCCGTAGGTATAGGGTCCAGCGAGCATGTGGTAGGACGGCTGCATGTCAGGAGTCTGGACACTTCACTCGAGAGGCGTGAATACTGAAAAAGATGTTCCAGCAGTCCCTAGAGGTTGTAGGAGTGCAGTATCTGAGTCAGATGCTGAGTGGGCATGTAAGAGAATGGACTGCTGATTGCCGCCACTTTTGTTTTAAAAACAAGGGTAGGGTATTATCTGCAGTAAGATGGAGGAGGAGGCAGCTGAGGGTTGAGAGTAGCGATTTGAAGGTTGAGAAAGTTTTCGAAAGTGTCTGAAGCGCTGTTGATTTTGTCATGGTAGAAAGCAGTCTTAGCAGCAGTGATGCTGGCTGAGAAGGAGGTCAGGAGTGTTCGGTAGTTTTGAGGTCGTCAGCTAGTTTGATTTGTGCCATTTTCTCTCTCGCGGCTCTGAGTTTGAGCGCCATGCGATCGGAGGGTATCATTTTAGCCATGGATGAGAGTGTTTTGGATCGAGGCTGGCCTTGTGGTAAGAGGGCACAGCTCATCTAGACAGCCGTGTGGAGCAGAGCGAAAGTCAGTGGTTTCATTAACCTCCAGAGAGGAGAAGGTGTTGAGTGGAGGTAGACCGGAGGCAACCAATATATCGCGTTGGAGACAGGTTCCGATATTTGGCGGGCGAACGTGACCATCGGCTGAGGAGCCGGAGGCTGTTCTGACAGGCTGACGTTGAACTGGATGAAGAAGTGGTCCAGAAAGATGGAGAGGCGTCACCATGAGGGTGTCTATTGCTGCAGTTCCGAGTGAAGATCAAGTCAAGCTCGCTGCCGCCCAGCTTTGTGAGTCGGTGGGCTTTGAACCAGTTCGAGGTCAAGGAGTGGACCAGGGCCAAAAAGTCCGCTGGAGCCTGGGGCATCTAAAGTGGATGTTCATATCACGAGAACAAAGGCGTGGACAGTCATGCTCAGGGATGGAGGATAGCAGAGTGTCAAGTTCGGTCAATGAATTAAGCCTGAGTTGGCCTGGAGGGCGTAGATAACCAAGCACGTAGAGTTTTGCTGGGGCTTATCACTGTGATGGCATGGAATTCGAATGAGACATATTTGTTTTTGAAGGCAGTAGCGGGGGTGAATTTCCATTTGTTGGAGATCAGTAGGCCCGTCCACCTCCTCGTCCAGATGGGCGAGGGGTGTGGATAGTGTAAAAAGGTTAGTGGAGAGTGCAGCCGGGTGGCAGTGTTCTCTGGTTTGATCCAAGTCTCAGTGAGAGCAAGGAGTTCAATGAAAGGTGGTTGGCATAGCCAGCTATGAAGTCGGTTTTGTTGACGCGGATTGACAGTTCCCACAAGCCCATGGAGAAGGAGGTTTCTGTCGGTGAGGACCCGTTTAAGTTGCTGGAGGTTAAGGCGATTTCTGCCCCTTTGGTATGATGCCGTTTTCTGCAATGGCCGGGTGATAACAGATATGGTGGAACGGCACATTTTGCCTTTGTCGGTGCCTGTGCCTCGGGTGAACTTGCACAGGTAAACTTTGCTCGTCTTGACCGCGTCCGGTTCTTAAACGAGGCTGGCTGACACGAGGGCTGCCGGCTTATGCCTCAGCAGCAGCCGCCACTATTTTTATGCTGCTAGGAATTGTACGCAGCTGTCCTTCTGTCTCACTAACGATGCATCAGCGTGGACCGCCTCTGGACGTTCGCTGGCTTAGATTGTTCAAAGGAGGGTTGTTAATTACTGTCAACTGAAAGTCCGGCCTCACGCAGGCCAAACTCACAGTTCGCGGTAGCCCCTCCTCCCTCAGCTGTTCCCCAAGCTACCAGAGTCCAATTCTAACAATTGGAGAGGATTTGGCCATTAGTAGGCCTATGTGTTCTTGCTTTCTCTCTCCCAACTCACTGCAGTTGTTGTCTGAGAGGAGGGATGTGAGATGAGGAGGGATGAGGAGGAGGAGAGATGCTTAAAGGAAGTTTGATTTATACAGGCAGAAACAAAAGATTCCAGGTTCCAGGTTAATATTCCATCCAGCTTACATACAAAAGTGTAAGCACTTGTGTGTATATGTGTGTGTGTGTGTGTGTGTGTGTGTGTGTTTGTGTGTATATGTGTATATGTGTATGTGTGTGTGTGTGCGTATGTGTGTGTGTGTGTGTGTGGGTGTGTACGTATGTATGTGTGTGTGTGTGTGTGTGTGTGTGTGTATATGTTTGTGTGTGTGTGTGTACCTGCTGGTGTTTGGAGACTGGGTAGAGTAGTCGAGTGTCCAGTTTGCTGTTGTACTGGGCGAGGGACTCGTGGTGGTAGTGCTGGATCAGCTCCACCACTGAGGAGAAGGTCAGGGGTTCGGAGAAACCATAGCGACCCCCCCTCTGGAAGATCTTTATCAGGCGGTTGCTGCCTCCCTTCCTGGAAGAGATCAATCAAAACTGGTATGTGCGTGGCTCTGAGAATAAATGTGTGTGTGTGTGTGTGTGTGTGTACCTGAGTGTGTGTGTGTGTGTGTGTGTACCTGAGTGTGGAGTGTGTGTGTGTGTACCTGAGTGTGAGTGTGTGTGTGTGTGTGTGTGTGTGTGTGTGTGTGTGTGTGTGTACCTGAGTGTGAGTGTGTGTGTGTGTGTGTGTGTGTGTGAGTGTGAGTGTGGTGTGTGTGTGTGTGTGTGTAGTGTGTGTGTGTGTGTGTGTGCTGAGTGTGGTGTGTGTGTGTGTGTGTGTACCTGTGAGTGTGTGTGTGTGTGTGTGTGTGTACCTGAGTGTGAGTGTGTGTGTGTGTACCTGAGTGTGTGTGTGTGTGTACCTGAGTGTGAGTGTGTACTCCCCCTGTACTTTACTGGAGGCATCTCGCACTAGGAAGGTTCCATCTGGCATATCCCGCATCTTTTCATTCACCTCCTCCCTGAAACACACACACACACAAACACACACTCTATAAACACACATATTAATACACACAAACACACTCTATAAACACACATATTAATACACACACACACACACACACACACACACACTCTATAAACACACATATTAATACACACAAACACACTCTATAAACACACATATTAATACACACAAACACACTCTATAAACACACATATTAATACACACAAACACACTCTATAAACACACATATTAATACACACAAACACACTCTATAAACACACATATTAATACACACAAACACACTCTATAAACACACATATTAATACACACAAACACACTCTATAAACACACATATTAATACACACAAACACACACCTATAAACACACATATTAATACACACAAACACACTCTATAAACACACATATTAATACACACACACACACTGCAATACACACACTGAAATAGCTGGAACATACCGAAATACACATGAACACATTAACTCATTGAGTGCCAAAAACGTAATATTACGTTTTTTAGCTTTTTTAAAAATTCTTAAACTGAACCTCTAAACACCTTATATGATTTGGGGAACTCTGTGATGAATGGAAATGAAATATATGACGATCGAAAACTTATGAAAACGCACAATCTGGACATTTTATCTGGACATTTTATCGCTAACCGGTTCGCCGCTTTGGGTCGAATCAGTGACGTATGCACATCAGCTCAAAACCAGGCCATTTTCGTGGTCTATCACTAGGTGGCAGTCGTAAGCCAGGTCTCGCCCTGGATCTCGGCCGAAAGTTTACAGGCAACACTTCATGTTTTCATGAAAGACGTTATATCTCCATTTCTAGAAAAAAACAGTGATGAAAAAACTAGCCACTGTTTAACAGGAGGCGTAGAAATACCACGGTTTGCACCCACCGAGAGCTTAAAAGTCTCACTTTTAAACGAGCCATTGTATGTGTTCATAGCTATAACATGTCATGCTGTGGCTGTACAAAAATCATCAACAATGGTCTAGATTGCTGGCACTCTAGGACAAAGCTTCCGAAAACAGCTTGGCATTCAATGAGTTAAGACACACACACACACACACCTGGAAATGTCTCCCCAGTACCACTCGGTGTCGGCTGGCTTGCTGTCGCTATCGGTTACGGAGGGCATCCGGGCAGGTTTGGAGGGTTTGGGTGGCAAAGCTGGCACATGGAGACAAGTGGGCAGACCAATCACATGGAGACAAGTGATCACATGAGACAAGTGGGCAGACCAATCACATGAGAGACAAGTGGGCAGACCAATCACATGAGAGAAGAGAAGTGGGCAGACTAATCAGATACATTCAGGGCAATAAAAACACGCATCAATAGAATCTACTGTACATAGGAAACCAATGTGAACGCACCATCACAATCTACATAGGAAACCAATGTGAACGGATGCAGAGACTTTTAGTTATCTGCATTAGCTTGGTCTCTGGGTATAAAGGTATAAAGCTGCATTCACGTTGCTGACAGTTCACAGGCAGAGTTCAAAACCTTTCTTTTAGAAAACTCTGTGTGCACAAACAATGTTCTCAATGCTGGAGTTCATGTGTAGAGACCCTGGTGATACTTTGAGCAAAGTTTCATGTTGTGTCGAGCCTTCTTAGTGTTTTAAAAATCCTGATAAAGAGCGATTTTGATGCGATCATAGTAGTGGCCCTAGCACACCCATTCAAAAGGCCATTTGACCCCAAAACCGACAATCCAGTCGACGACCCTACAGTCGATCTTTAAAGTCGACCACCCTACAGTCGATCTTTAAAGTGGCGCAGGAGCGCCACTGTAGCAGGCAGCTCACTGCTCTCTGGGTTAGTGTGTGTGTGTGTGTGTGTGTGCTTCACCTCAATGTGTGTTCACTGCTCTCCGGGTTAGTGTGTGTGTGTGTGTGTGTGTGTGTGCTTCACCTCACTGTGTGTTCACTGCGCCGGGATTAGTGTGTGCTTCACCTCACTGTATGTTCACTGTGCGCTGTGTGTGTTTCACTAATTCATAGATTGGGATAAATGCAGAGACCAAATTTCCCTCACGGGATCAAAAGAGTATATATACTT
>NC_063197.1:35781364-35903864 GCF_017589495.1 Alosa alosa | reverse complement strand
ACAATTTCTGTAGTTGCTGCACCCATTCATTCTCTCTCCTGCTCAAGCTAATGTTGTCGCATTGCATTAAGTTGATGATAAAGTGTTTACAAACTCTACTTAACAGAAAATATTGTAAATAGCCTACTGTCATGCAGTTAATGGGATATACTGTGCAAGAGTTGAAAGTTAGGTCAACTTGAAACTATTTCTCACAGGCAGCCTGTGCTGCTAGCGCACACTTTGCTCCACTCATCTATACAACATAGTTCCCATTTTCGTAAACCATACATAATTTCAAGAAAAAAATATTACCACTCGAGGGAAATCGGTGTGGTGTCCATTAAGATGTGAAATCTAAGCGTACACATTTTCACGAATCGCGGATGTGTTGATGACATAAATTAGGAAATATTAGATGACTTAAGGAGCGTGATGTTGAATTGCATGCGATGCCATTTAACCCAAATGCCCTAGCGAGCACGGGGAGAAAGATTAACTGACAGAAGATATGCATTGTCTATAGATAGGTAATGTTAGATTACATTGTACATAGCAAAAAATATCACCATGCATTCATAACTTTGATTCAGTGTGATCCCAAAAACATCGAAAAGTATGTCTTTTGTGACAATTCTGTATTACATTTTGTCATGAGGAAAATCAATAGCTGACTGTGTTCCTAACTGAACAGTAAAGTTATAAGCCAGAACGGCTCCTGGCTGCGCCTGGCAAATACATACCATAATAGCAATCAGCTATGGAACAAGCGTGCCTGTTGTTAAAGGGGAATGTGAGATGACGCCCTGATTGGTTTATTGCACGTTACGCCCAAACCACACCCATGATTAATGTAGCTACTTCAGACCACCCCATTTTTTAGATTTGTGCCTGGCGAACAGTCAAATATCCCACCGGTAAAATAGCATCAGCGCCCAAGATCCGCCCACAAAGCGACTTTATGCTTTTCGCGGAAAGACACTTCCGTTTCAGACCGTTAAATATAGCCCAATGTCTCAATCGCTACCGTTTACAACTACGGGAGCTGTCACACATCAAAACTGGCACTAGTTACGGACTCCTAGGTGTGTCAAAATATAAACTTGTCTCTGAATAAGCAATATCAAAATATTAATATAATTTGTGTACTATTTTATTGCCATTGCTTGTGTGTGGTGCCAATGAAACACTCTTTCGGACACAGAATAAATAGTTTCATTTTGCCTGTTAACCGAGCTAGCTAGCTAATGTTAGCACAGTAAATGGAAAGTGAATGGGAACAGCTGTTGATGTTCGCTAACTAAGTAGCAGCTATGGTTAAACTTCTATATTGTTGCAAACTAACCTGAAGTCAAGTCAAGTCAAGTGTTTATTTTAAGTCAAGTGTTTATTTCTTGAATTTCCCCTAGGGATCAATAAAGTATATCTATCTATCTATCTATCTATCTATCTATCTATCTATTTTTGCCATTTGCTCAAGTACAACGTACAGGCAGGCGCATTGGAATGCTTGTGCGGATCACTCAGTCAATAAAAAAAAACACACGTTCAGCAACTTTGTGTTAGTTTTGGTAGAACTAGTAGACTATGTTAGGTTAAATTATCAACTGTCTCTGGGTCTAGAGACTAAAGATCAAGTGAGACAGTGATAGATCACGAACAAAGTTATTTTTCTCTTTATTTATTTCGTAAATAAATGTTGGAATGTTAGGAAGACATGTGGCTTGTAGAAAATGGGTTTGTAACTTACATTGCTGAATGTAAGGAAATTCTAGCCTGGCGGGCCAACCTATATCATTGAAATGTATAGTCTGGAATCGACCCATTCACCTCACTTAATCCAAGGGGCGGGCATAGAATTGTCTTTCAAACTGCCTAGGCATGCAATAGGCCAGCGCTACGACCAATCAGAACAAAGAGCAGCAAGTTGATATATCAAACTTTTACCGTATCTGGTCGGCAAAACGGCAAATACATCCTTCTTGGAAAGGAATGACTTAAGTGCATTGTTTGGCTCAACTTTCAAAGAAAAGCACAAGTCCAACTCCTCCAAAGTTGGACCAACGCCGATTTAAACAACGCTCTTAGGTTTCATAGCCACCTTCTTGTTGTTCACCGTCGCGAGGACTGTCGCCATCCTGTTAAGCCCGCTTTAAGACTCTCTAACAAAATAGAGCTGTGATTGGATGGCGATCCAATCAGCCAATAGAAATCCCTATGGTTTGCTACTAGACGTACAGGCTGAGCAAATTAATTTGCCGCCGCTAGGGTGCGTCTAGATTTCTAGGCTAGGGAAATTCTGCAGATAAATCCAAGCTAATGTTTTTTCTATGCATGCAGACACCAAAGGCTGAGCTGTATTTTGCATATGTCCCCTTGCTGGCCACCGTTATTTTAAAATGCCACACATACATGGAGAGTCGCCCCCGCGCTATGTAGATGTAAATGAGGATTTCTAAGCCAATAGGCTTAAAGTGGGGCAGAACGTGGCGCAACACAGATAAATGAATAAATAAATTCTTTCACACCAACGATATAACGCGATGATATTGTTAAAATAAATGGCGAGTTATTTTTCCGCGTGTAACCCTACCGTCAAATTCCAGCCTGCCTCTCCTTCAGGATCACAGTGTTCAACAAATCAAAACAAACCTTGAATTTCCCCTTGGGAATCAATAAAGTATCAATCAATCAATAAATCTATCTATCTATCTATCTATCCATCTATATATCTATCTATCTATCCATCAATCTATCCGTCTATCTATCAATCTATCTATCCGTCTATCTATCTATCTATCTATCTATCAATCAATCTATCTATCAATCTATCCGCTATCTATCTATCTATCAATCTATCTATCTATCTATCAATCTATCAATCAATCTATCTATCTATCAATCTATCTATCAATCTATCAATCTATCCGTCTATCTATCTATCTATCAATCAATCTATCCGTCTATCTATCTATCAATCTATCTATCCGTCTATCTATCAATCTATCTATCTATCAATCAATCTATCTATCTATCAATCTATCTATCTATCTATCAATCTATCTATCAATCTATCTATCTATCAATCTATCCGTCTATCTATCTATCTATCAATCAATCTATCCGTCTATCAATCTATCTATCCATCAATCTATCTATCTATCAATCTATCTATCAATCTATCTATCTATCTATCAATCTATCAATCTATCTATCAATCTATCTATCTATCTATCAATCTGTCTATCTATCAATCTATCTATCTATCAATCTATCTATCAATCTATCTATCTATCTATCAATCTATCTATCAATCAATCAATCAATCTATCAATCTATCTATCCGTCTATCTATCTATCTATCTATCTATCAATCTATCCGTCTATCTATCTATCAATCTATCCATCAATCTATCAATCAATCAATCAATCTATCTATCTATCAATCTATCTATCAATCTATCCGTCCATCAAAATATAATATCACCCCCTGGCTCCACCTTCACTTGCCCCTTCCTGACGTTAGGTTCTCATGGGTCTCCTGACGTTAGGTTCTCATGGGTCTCCTGACGTTAGGTAACCAGCAATTGTCAAGACCCTTCTCAACAGGAAAAAGATGGCGTTCAGAGAGGGGGACATGGCAGAGCTGAGGCGCGTGCAAGGGGAACTCAAATTCAAGCTGAAGGAAGCTAAGGAGGATTACAGAAAGAAGGTGGAACAGAAGCTGTAGGAAAACAACTTGAAGGAGACATGGGACTGCATGAAGGTTATCACTGGCCTGAAGAAGAACAGCAGCTCTGTGGAGGGGGACCTGCACAGGCTTAACCAGTTGAACCACTTCTACAACAGGTTTGACTCCCCCTGCTCCAGCTCCAATGGCGTGGTCTGTCCACCATCCCCCACCCTCACACCCCTCAATACCAGCAACACTCACCTCCATCATCACAGGCTATCTTATTGCCCCCACCATCACTGGATTTTGCACCCCTCCCCACATGGTGATCACGAACAATGAGGTGACAACCTCAGTCAACAGCCATCAGACACACACAGATCCCAGATGCACCCTCCCTCCTCCTTACACCCCCTCACCATTACAAAGGGATCAAGTGACAGTCCAACTTAAGAAATTGCGCAGCAATAAAGCAGCTGGGTCTGACAGACTGTGCCCAAGGCTACTCAAGGCCTGTGCTGCTGAACTGGGGAACCACCTGAAGCACATCTTCAATTTGAGCCCCACGCTTTGGACAAGTTCCAACACTGTGGAAGACATCATGTCTCACCCCTGTCCCTAAGAAGCCACACCCTAGTGAGCTTAATGACTACAGACCTGTCGCTCTTACATCACATGTGATGAAGACAATGGAGCCATTGGTCTTAGGCATGCTCAGACCCCAGGCGCCATGCACTAGACCCGTTACAGTTTGCTTACCAGGAGAAAGTGGGCGGGACGATGCCATCACTTATCTTCTACACAGGACACATTCCCACCTGGACAAGGGGAAAAGTGCTGTGAGAATCATGTTCTTTTGATTTCTCAAGTGCTTTTAACACCATCCAGCCCCTCAGATTGGGAGACAAGCTCTTGCAGATGGGTGTGGCGGCTCACCTGGTAACCTGGATTACAGATTACCTGACCCGGCGACCACAGTTTCAGACTGAAGAACTGTCTCTCTGACACTGTGATCTGCAGCACCGGGCGCCACAGGGAACTGTGCTCTCTCAGTCCTGTTCACCCTGTACACATCTGACTTCTGCTACAACACAGTCATGCCACATGCAGAAGTTTTTCTGATGATACTGCATTGTGGGGTGTATCAGGAACGGGCAGGAGGAGGAGTACAGGAGCCTGGTGGAGGACTTTGTGCAATGGTGCAAACTCAATCATCTTCAACTTAACACTTCAAAGACCAAGGAGATGGTGGTGGATTTCCGCAGGTCTAAGCCCACTCTGCTACCAGTTCACATTGATGAACTACAAGTATCTGGGTCTCCACCTGGACAATAAACTGGACTGGTCAGCCAACACTGATGCACTCTACAAGAAAGGGCAGAGCAGGCTGTACTTCCTGAGGAGGCTGCGGTCCTTCAATGTGTGCAGTAAGCTCCTCAGGATGTTCTACCAGTCTGTTGTGTCCAGTGTCCTCTTCTATGCAGTAGTATGCTGGGGTGGAAGCACAAAGGAAGAAGGATGTGGGGCTTAATTGACAGGCTGGTAAGGAAAGCTGGCTCTGTAGTGGGAGCTGAACTGGAGTGTATCACTTCACTATCTGACAAAAGGACCCTGAACAAACTGATCAACATCTTGGACAATGAGTGTCACCCACTCCACAGCACTATTGTTAAACAGAAGAGCCTGATCAGCTGGAGACTTCGCCACTGCCTTGCACAACTGACAGACTGAGAAAGTCATTTGTCCCCAGGGCCATTGAACTGTTCAATGCCTCACTTAAGGGAAGAGGAGAGATAGACTTCTCTGCATGGTCTGTCTGCCTCTTCATCCCCTCCATGTTTGGTACTGTCTGTCCACTAGCCACTTGTACCACTGTTTATGCCCTCACTGTTTGCGTGCTATATTAGCACATTAGCACATATGCATACCCCATGCCACACCCGAACTGTGGCCACACTTATACATTTTCTTAAATAGTTAAATATATAGATGTATAGACTTTCCTTTACTTTATTTCTGCATTGTTGCACTGTTGACTTCCTCATTTTGCACTATCACCATGACCACTATCACCATTGCACTACCACCATGACACTCATTCACACAGAGCACCTTAGAGCACCTTACCATACCTTACTATGCACAGAGAATCACAGGCTCAGTCCCCTGCCTCAGTCATTGCAAGCGTCTCTGATTTATTAATCACCACCACTATGTGGATACTGTTTTTAGAATTGATTTAGATTAAGTGTTAGTATAATTTGTAATTTTGTTATTTGTATTTTAGTATATTTTTATATATTGTATTAAGTGTTAGTATAATTTGTATTTTAGTATATTTAGCATATTCTTTATCTTCTACTGTCCTTACTGCTTAGTTGTGTTTTTATATTATATACTTTAATTACTCTTCTGCTGTTAAAGAATGTGTTTGTCTTGTATGTTTGCTGCTGAGACCTTGAATTTCCCCTGGGGATCAATAAAGTATCTATCTATCTATCTATCTATCTATGTTCTCATGGGTCTCCTGTCTGATTTGAGTGCTCATGTGTCGTTAGGTTCTCATGGGTCTCCTGTCTGATTTGAGTGCTCATGTGTCGTTAGGTTCTCATGGGTCTTCTGTCGTTAGGTTCTCATGGGTCTCCTGTCTGATTTGAGCGCTCATGTGTCGTTAGGTTCTCATGGGTCTCCTGACGTTAGGTTCTCATGGGTCTCCTTTCGTTAGGTTCTCATGCGTCTCCCGACGTTAGGTTCTCATAGGTCTCCTGTCTGATTTGAGTGCTCATGTGTCGTTAGGTTCTCATGGGTCTCCTGTCTGATTGAGTGCTCATGTGTGGATTAGGTTCTCATGGGTCTCCCTGGCGTTAGGTTCTCATGGTCTCCTGTCTGATTTGACTGCACATGTGGCCGGTTCCGCATGCAGATGAAGTCGCTGTGTTTACAGCTGCTGTGCTAGCCTGAGCATGTAGATGTTGGAGAGGGGAAGTTAAAAGTCGAAGGTGAAGTAATGTTAAAATTCCACAATTTAAACATGACAACAAATGCAGGGTGGCATATGGCTCTAGCTGTTCATCTGCTGGTCAATGCTTGAGCGTAAGGTTAACTGCAAGGTAGCTGGCTAGCACTTCAGCTTGTCAATATTAACACAGAAAAGAAATATCCTGTGTCCATTAATACTTGTTTCTTAATTGGAAAACACGTTGGTAATGTTAATGTCACCCAGTCTGTCCACAAGGAGCCCTATCACATGAAGGAGGGGGAATCTAAGCTTTTTCAATTACATTAAGCGACCAAGTTGCTCTGAAATGATTCAGGAAAATTAACATGAATTTGCATGAAGTTTAATCTGAATTCTGCACCCATTACTCTTGGTGAAATATCTCACCAACTCTTCACTCAAACATGGCAAACCATATATCACAATAAACAGCAGGCCTTACCGAATATGAGGATATAAAGCATGCCTCTGTACAATGTCGGTACCTGAGTAATCTGGTTTTTAAATTGAAAACACATTTCTATATGGTCTCGAACTTTAGGGCGAAATGTAAACTATTTATGTCAAGCCTGCATACATGTTTTGGGCGAAATGTAAACTATTTATGTCAGTAGCCTGCATACATGTTTGTAAATTGTTTAGCCAAGTATCCCACCATCATGGTTCATAAATTGCCAGATTACAGACGATCCCACCTAAACACATATGAATATATATTTTACTACTGACAATCCCACCTAAACAGATATGAATATTCATTTCTACTGCCATTCTTCTTAGTAGCCTTAGTCTTTTTGAATTTCCCTTGGGGATCAATAAAGTATCTATCTATCTATCTATCTATCTATGTTCTCATGGGTCTCCTGTCTGATTTGAGTGCTCATGTGTCGTTAGGTTCTCATGGGTCTCCTGTCTGATTTGAGTGCTCATGTGTCGTTAGGTTCTCATGGGTCTTCTGTCGTTAGGTTCTCATGGGTCTCCTGTCTGATTTGAGCGCTCATGTGTCGTTAGGTTCTCATGGGTCTCCTGGACGCTAGGTTCTCTGGGTCTCCTTTCGTTAGGGGTTCTCGCGCGCCTCCCGGACGCTAGGTTCTCATAGGTCTCCTGTCTGATTTGAGTGCTCATGTGTCGTTAGGTTCTCATGGGTCTCCTGTCTGATTTGAGTGCTCATGTGTCGTTAGGTTCTCATGGGTCTCCTGACGTTAGGTTCTCATGGGTCTCCTGTCTGATTTGACTGCACATGTGTCGGTTCACGCATGCAGATGAAGTCGCTGTGTTTACAGCTGCTGTGCTAGCCTGAGCATGTAGATGTTGGAGGGAAGTTAAAGTCGAAGGTGAAGTAATGTTAAAATTCCACAATTTAAACATGACAACAAATGCAGGGTGGCATATGGCTCTAGCTGTTCATCTGCTGGTCAATAACGAACGTAAGGTTAACTGCAAGGTAGCTGGCTAGCACTTCAGCTTGTCAATATTAACACAGAAAGAAATATCCTATTGTCCATTAATACTTGTTTCTTAATTGGAAAACACGTTGGTAATGTTAATGTCACCCAGTCTGTCCACAAAGGAAACCTATCACATGAAGGAGGGGAATCTAAGCTTTTCAATTACATTAGCGGCAAGTTGCTCTGAAATGATTCAGGAGAAAATTAACATGAATTTGCATGAAGTTTAATCTGAATTCTGCACACCCATTACTCTTGGTGAAATATCTCACCAACTCTTCACTCAACACATGGCAAACCATATATCACAATAAACAGCAGGCCTTACCGAATATGAGGATATAAAGCATGCCTCTGTACAATAATCGGTACCTGAGTAATCTGGTTTTTAAATTGAAACACATTTCTATATGGTCTCGAACTTTAGGGCCGAAATGTAAACTATTTATGTCAGAAGCCTGCATACATGTTTGGGCCGAAATGTAAACTATTTATGTCAGTAGCCTGCATACATGTTTGTAAATTGTTTAGCCAGAGTATCCCACCATCATGGTTCATAAATTGCCAGATTACAGACGATCCCACCTAAACACATATGAATATATATTTCTACTGACAATCCCACCTAAACAGATATGAATATTCATTTCTACTGCCATTCTTCTTAGTAGCCTTAGTCTTTTTTGAATTTCCCCTTGGGGATCAATAAAGTATCTATCTATCTATCTCATCTAGCCTGGAAAATCCAGACCCTGGTAATCTACAAAGATTATGGGCTGAGCTACACCAGGCACATAACTGAAGCGTTCCGTTCGTGTTGCGTCTGCTGCAACAATTAGCTTCCACTATAATCAATGGACCAATGTTTACTGACTGATTTGTTGCAGGGCTGTCGTCATCTGTTTAGCTCGCCTCATGGCCTGCCTATATCAGATACACCGATGTGATTGGTTCCTTGCGATGCAAGGGGTAAAAGTAACATGCATCATTACTCATTGCCAGAGTTCCTCGCAGAGACAATTCATATTGTGCTTTCGCGAGAACTCTAGATTTCCAGGGTAGCTTCCTAGTGACGTTAATGGTTTAATTAGTGTTCCCTTCATGGTACAGCCCAAAATGTATCAGAATACACTTAATTTAACAATACCCAATGTGTTATGCATGGGCAGCATATTAATGAGGAGGGTGGGACATGTTTCATGTCATGTTAGATCACATCCTGAGGGTCTAAGCTTTCAGAAAAAATTCAGTTTATATAGTTGAATCAGTTTTCCCTTCATGGTACAGATCAAAATGTATTATGTGTACACTCTCTTCACCTAAATCCATAAAATCCCAGTCATTTCAATGGGAAATTTACTTGCCAGGACTTTTATGGGCTTTTCCCAAATCACGGAAGTAACGTCGACGCAGCGGTATAGTAGCAGATAGTAGCATCCATCAGGCAAGTGTTATTTAAATAAACTCCTGGTGTACTTACAAACTTTTCAATGCCTCGTTTTATGAGTAAAGAACATAGTTGTGCTACTGTAGAAGTTTCGTTCCATTCAGGGCATTATTAGTGGGGTCATTTACGAGATTAAAGTTGGTTCCATTACACCTGCAGAAACTCATTAGTTTCTGACAGCGCTACTCGACCAGGGTTCGACCAGGGGAAAACAGATTCTGGGAGGGTGTTTGGCTCGGGGTCATGGTGCAAAGGACCCTAGGGTGAAATTACTCCGAACCATCGCTTTAACTAGCTTACTTTAAAGACTGTCAGCCAGGTAGTGCAAAAGTAAAAGTCTCATTCAAATAATTCCTGATTCTGACATTGTTATTGTGGGTTTTTTTTTCTCGCATTGTACATTGAATTTAAAATATTTAATGATTTAGCTAAAATTGTCCTAATGAATTATTGTTATTGTTACAACTAGAGGACATTCTTCGCATACAGCTGTAAGGCTACAGCACTGAAGTGCCACGTGCACATTTCTTTCATTAGATTTATAGGATCAGAAGACCCCCGTTTTTCACTGTGGCTTGTATTTCGTGCTTTTGGCAAAAGCCCCAGACAGCAGAGGAGTGAAAATCGGGATTTATTATTTGTAAAAGTTGTTTGCTGTGCCGGGATTTGTTATTTGTAAAAGTTGTTTACTGCACCAGGATTCGTTATTTGTAAAAGTTGTTTTGTAAAAGTTGTTTGCTGCGTCGGGATTCGTTATTTTTAAAAGTTGCGTCCTGCCTACAGTAACCTGGACTGTGCGATCGCAGTCCGTTACTTTCAATTTCCGCTGCCCCTGCTCATAGTCGACATGGCCGGTAATAACGTGGTACGAGATGCGTTGCGTATGAGGTACAGTCCACTGAAGATTTTAAATGGGTGACCGGCCGCAATAGTAGTAGTAGTAGCTTTTTTGCTAGGCCCAGCGAAAGCTGGCAATGTGGAATATTCCGGTGGTTGGTGCACACGTAAGTGTTCATACTGGTTGTCTGTCCATTCATGCGGATTGCTCTGGAGAAGATTGTTCAGTAGCCTGTGTCTATGATTTTTTTTTTAAATTGATTCATTCTTTGGATGCATGGCTTTCTTTTCAACAGCATAATCCAAAGCATTCTATTTACACACAACTCTCTTGCCCCAAAGCATTCTAACCCTATTTACACAACATAAATGACACAACATAAATGAAAGCCACCTACACACACACACACACACACACACACGAGTATAACCCACACACTGGCTCCAGTACCATTCCAATATTCAGTACAGGACAATCTAGAACAGCACACTCCACGTATCATGGCAAAGCCTACACAAGACAGATCAAACCATATGCAACAGACCACATCTCAAACTGTACATGACAAGGTTGTAGGTCTGTGTGTGTGTCTGTGTGTGTGTGTGTGTGTATAAATAAATCACTCACCTGTCTCTCCTCGCTTGGTGTGTGTTGGTGGTGTTGGGGGCAGTGGCCTCTGTAGACGCGGCATCTGAGTGGGCATATCGGTCTTGACCCTGCCTACGTACTCCACATAGGTGCCAGGGAAGTTGCCCCTGTCGCCTGTGCGCTCGTTGACCCCCAGGAGCCAACCCAGGCCCGCAGGGGCGACCTCTGACCCCTGCCTGTAGCCCTCATCGTGGCTTAGCCCTGGCCCCACCGTCAGCAGGTCCCCCGGGGCCAGCGCCAGGTCCCCAGGCCGCTCACGCCCCCACGCGAAGAGCGCGCGGAACTGGAAGCCGTCCCCTGCTGCCATCTGCAGGCCGTGGGTGGAACAGCAGCAGGAGCAGCAGCAGTGCTGGAGAGCGCTCTGGGAGTCTCCTATCAGCTAGCAGGGAGAGGGGCCATGTTCCTGGTATGGTGTGTGTGTGTGAGAGAGACTAGACTGTGTGTGTGTGGGGGTCAGTGCTGGCCCGTGTTGATGGCAGGACAGTGTGGGCTACTCCTTGGCTCAGAGCCACACTTGAGCCGTATGATGGAACAGAGGGATGGCATCCCCATCGTAATACTTACACACTCACTCTAATAAACACACACAGCTCTGTGCTCAGGCCGTACAGGAAACAGGAAGTGACCTAGTTATGGTTACTTCCTGTAGCTGACCAATGAGGTTGCAAGGTCTGAGGCACCACTTGCTGTAGATTGGCTTGCTAGGTTGTCTGTCATTCAGTCCCCCTGGTCAACAGGAAGGCATGTCTATGGAGAAAGGGAGAGAGAGGGAGAGAGGGAGAGAGAGAGAGAGAGAGAGATGCTGATCAGCAGGCAACAGACACATGCACAGGCTTGGAATTTCACCATTTTAGGGGCAAGGCCACTTGGCCTTCAGGTGGGCATATTTGGTGGGGGGCACAAAGGCCACATGTCAGGGCACCAAGGCCAAAGTTAACTATACAGTAGTAAGCTATAAAAATGATCAAAGTTATATTTAGCCTATTCACGGCAGTAGACCGGCATCACTGTATGTATACTATGAAACATTACAAAAACATGAAACATGACATATTACATAGAACTGTAAATCATTTGATCATCTAATATTTACAGATAGGGTATATTTAAAGGAAAATTCCGGTTTTTAGCACTTTGAGTCCCTTTAACGTTAAGGGTTGTTTTAGGACATGTTTGTGCATGCCTGTTGCAGCCATAGACATAATATACATAGACGCTGCATTGGCTGCTGGAAACGAGAAATGCGGCCGCCATCTTGGACCGGTCATACTCCTCGTTGCGGTGCAGCAGAAGACACAAGATGCCAGTACTGTGCAGCATGTTCCTGCTCAAATCGACGGACCATCCCAGTGTTTCCATCTCAAACAGGGCTCGGGGGATTTACTTTTCACAAGTAAGATTTAACATTACCGTACTAATGGTTGTATTTTGTGAATAGAATATTACCAGAGAGTTGAGAAGGAGCAATTACTGTATGAGAATCGTAGCCAGCTAGCTAGGCTGTTTACTCGGTGTTCACCCGGCTATGAACTGAGACTTGATAAGTCATATTCCATAACACTGACTTAGATTACAACTGACACAAAAAGGCTATTGTAGAAATAAATCATACTAGATTTGGCCGGCGAATTTTACACAAGTGGCACAGACTGTAGCCGCAATCGCTAGCTGCTACTTGTAGCCTAAGCGTGTTGGTAGCTTCACTATTTCCTGAATAAAGTAACTTTTCAATAGCTTAACTTCTTTATTTATCAAGTGGCTTAGCCACACAAGCTACACTTTTTTTGTCATGTGTAATTGGCACAATTTAAAGTAGCTTCCTATGTAGAGAACTAGCCTACTGCAGTGTTTGTGTTACTAATACATTTGACTGGGTGGTAGTATTGTGTAGTGTTTTATTCATGGCAGAGTAACTGATAGTTTAGCTCACTACAATTTCTAAGTAGTTTGCCCAACACTGTATTATTCACATGTCATTTACCCTAACAAGAATAAGATGCCTCTCAAATTCCTTTCATTTATTTATTTTATATCTCCCCAGAACAACTGCCTTGCTCAAGGAGACTGTGAATGAACTGAATAGTCTCCTCACATCACTGGAACTGAGGAAGGTGCAGCTCTTCATTGCAGTATTGCAGGGCATCTGCTACACTGTGACTGAATATTTGATTTATGAGCTCCACCTTCATCACCTGCATTCACCACTCTGTGTCCCATTTTCCCATCGCCTGGTTTACTCAGTCCCTCTTTTTAGGAGTTTACCCAGTTTCACTAATGTACTGCTATCTTATTTGCCCACCTGCTGTCTGAAGCACTTTTTTCTTAGCCAAAGTGTACCCAAGCAATTTTAGCAAGGTGGGAACATACAAAATTACATGCACCAGTTATCGAAATCATAGAACCAACTGCATGACAGTAACCTCTGTTTCACTGAGCCTGTGAAGACACTCCCCGATTCTTTACTGATTGCAATGAACGGGGCTGATCTTAGCAGTTTCTAAAATGTTTCTTAATTCCTATTTATTTAATCTCTTCATTGGGGCTGAAAGCTTTCTGTGAACTGTAAATAACAGATGCTGTTGATGAACCCATTGACACTGACAAGTCACCTTTTTGTCTTGAATTGATGAACTGTTACACTTACTATGCCAAACCAATGTCTGTTTTTTAAGGATCAGAAACAAACTACAAACTTGCACTTTACAATATTTATGGAACTTGTCTAACAAATGCTGTTGATATTGAACCCAGTTACTCCATTTCCTTTACTTATGCCACACCAATGTCTGTTCATCAAACTTTATTTTTGATGGCACTGAACTGAAAAATGTTAATGGATTTTTTTCTGTAAAATTTAACCCATTAAAACTTTGTATCAAACCAGTTTCTGTCTATGCTGTCAAACATGGATTAGTTATGTTCCCAGTGTTTTATATTGGATGTCATCACTTTATAATATATCATATATCAGAATATTCTATTATTATTAAGCCCACTATGAATATTAAACCAATTTCCTGTATACAGCTTTTCTACTGGGAGGTTTACAACTTATTCTGTCAATTTTTTACAACTACAAGTTTACAACTTATTCTGTCAAAAGTTTGTCACTAAACCACATAGGCCTACTTGGAATACCCCTCAGATGTCTGAATGGCACTGATCTCACTTAAATGTTTATAGAACCTTTCTGTGAATAATGCTGTTGATGGAACTTTTCTGTCAACTGTGAACTATATTTAACTCATTAAACTTGTATCAAACTAGTTTTGTCTATGCTGTCAAACATGGATTATGTTCCCAGTTTTGATATCGGACATCAGGTCACTTTATATCATATATCAGAATATTCTATTACTGTTAAACCCACTATGAATATTAAAATACGCTAAATCATGTGTCCTGTATCATAGCTACATGTATGACCTTTGCAGCAAAAAAAAACCCGAGTGAGAATCTGTTCGGTATTCAGTGAGATATGATTAATTAAGTGCGCTGACAGCTCATCTCACCGGCCAAACAGATTACACTGAGTGGAGTGGATGACCGGTCCAAGATGGCGGCTCCAAATCTCTGTAGGAGTAGCGGTCGATGCGGCGTCTATGTATATTATGTCTATGGTTACAGCCACTCTGAAGCAGTGAAGCAGGATGGGATGGGGGGAGATGATGCTTTTGGAAAAATAAACCAGGGTCATTCCACGTCAATTCATCCAGGGCCCACGCATTTAGGTCTCAAATTCTGAAAAAATTACCAGGTGTACCCCTGTTAGCCAGGAGACACACTGTGAAATTACTTTTATGTCAGATCAATACTTTCCAAGATATAGCCAATTTTACGGGGGGAGGGGGTTGTTCTGCCTCTTTTTTTGTCAAAGTTCACAAGCCCATAGCGCAATAACTAAACCATGTAGGAGGCTCAAATTTTGCATGCTGGTACACAAATAGGAATAGTAGCAAATGTAGCAAAATCGTCACGTTTGGTGTGGATGATCCTGCATGGTCATAGCTGTCCCTCAAAGTTGATCAAAATGTTATGTTTTTGGCTGGGCTTTTTTAGGCCTTCAGAAGACATATTATTTGTACTCAACATAGACTCTTGATTTATTTTCCTTATTGAGATAAGTAGAAACACTCTCACAAAAAGCAATGAACAGAAAATACATTTGTGGGAATGTACAAAGATTTGTTTTATATTTGTTTCTTTATTCTCCACGATCTCTTCTTTTTAAAGACACCAATTTGACTTGTCTTATGCAAATATTTCTTTTTTATTTTCCACCCTGGGCATGGGCAAAATGCACCATTGAGATGAATATGTTTTATATTGTTACCACAGTGCCACCTTTGGTTGTATAGATTAACCTGTTTTGAACCGGTTCATGGGAACGAAAACGAAAACCATAAACTTTTGATGTTTTGCTAAGAACAGAAACGAAACCAGAAACTTTACATTTTTTATGTTCCGGAAACAGAAACATTTATCTAAAATAATGGTAATCGGTTAATACCGTAATTTTTTTGTTCTTTGACAAGATTTCTGTGCAGTATGGCTTGGTGAGGTTCACTTCTGGTCGTTAACTCATCGGGAGAAATGTAGGCTAATAGAGAAGCTTGCCGCCAACTGTACAGGCAGATTTTTTTTTAATTTCCCTCTGGGCCCTGACAAGGTTTTAGGCATTTGTTTATGGATTTAATATTCACAATGGCAGCTATGTACACACCATTGTGGTTGTGTATTGTCTGATGACATAAAGAGACAAAAATGCACTGATTGAGCCCTGACCAGGTTTGGCCAATTGATGTTCACAATGGCAGCTATGTAGCATACCATGTTTCAGTTATTTGCATAGATTTATGTGAGTTGCACAGAATTTTGGATGGATGTAAGAACTACAGTGATGCTTCTGTAATGCTTGGTGGTTTTGTATTGTTTGATGACATAAGAGAAACAAATGCAAGGATTGAGCCCTGACCAGGTTTGGTCAAGTTCTCAATGACAGCGATATAGCCTGCCCTATTTGTCATTTGCACCAATTGACCTGTCGCTCATTGTTACCGTGTGAAAACTCGGACAAACAAACCAGACTTGATTAGAAATACCAGAGCCCGTCTACGGAGAGCCTGGCCACTCCGTATTAAGTCCCATTGTACCGAATTTTGGATGCAGTTCCACCAGAGTTCCACTGGGGGCGATCGCCATGAGTGCAGAATAAATGGGAGTCAATGGAGCTAGACAGCTAAAATTGTCTCTTTCACCTGATTGTCGTTGACAAATCTCAGATTTGATTGTAGTTTGTATAACTTCAACATGGGTTATAGGTCAAAAGTTGAATGAACGAGTACTTATGTCCTTTTGATTTCTTACAGGTTGGGTCGTTGTTGCACATAACACGCTAGCATTGTGCTAATAAATGACGTCATTGACACGTTTGAAAGGCTTTTTAGAACAATTAAGTGACTTTAAAAAATATAATACTCAACCAAGTGTATTTTCTTTGCCTCCCCTTTCGAATACAATATTCAAATGACTTGAAAAAAAATTATATCCCGAGAAAAGTGGATTTTGAGGGGTACAGCTCCATAGACCTCCATGCATTCTGCACTCGTGTACGAGCGCCCTCATGTGGAACCACAGAAGGAACTGCAACCAGTTCAGAAACCGGAAGTGCCAGTTCTCCCCTTATTAGACATTCTCTGGAAATACATTGTGGACAATGGAAGCTGACAGTATATGAAAGCAGGCTTTGAGGACGTTTTGGTCAATAAAGGATTTACTTTCCTCCAGAAGCTATCAAAAGGGACTTAATTATGCTATGGAGGGGTGTATTCAAAACTTTAGAATACATACAAGGTGACAAGCCGTTGTGGCGAGTAGCCGTGCAAATCACCGTGCAAAAACCACTGACATTAATGCTAGCTAGCTAGCTAGTGGAAGATTGATACTAAGCTATGTTAGGTTACGTTAATATTTGATGTAGTAAGAATATAGTAGTTGATTAATGAGCATTTTCATCTTGGGATTTAACAGGGAACCTGTGCCCACGTTGTTGGCTTAGTAGCCTACATTACGTCGAAGTGTTGGAAACGCGAGAGACGTCCTGTAGGCTACTGTTGATGAAAATATACGCCGTTTTCTAGCCTCTCGGGGTACCGGCTCTCAGTATTACATGTCCCCCATGCAAAACGTTTGACCATGGTTATCCGTCGGGGTTTTTTGAGTTAATAAACTCCATAAATAACCATTAATTTGTAATTTTATGCCTCCTCCCTGTTGTTTCCTATGGAGTTGTCCGAGCTGATGTCCGAGTCCCGTTGAGGCTGGTCTGTCATTGGCTCATCAGCGTTCTAAGGGTGGCGCTTAGCGACAGGTCAATAGGGTCCCGAAGTGTGACGTAGCGTTTCCATGACGGCAGAATCACTAAATCTAAACAAACTTTCGAAGTGGCATAAATAGCATTATATGTAGACATGTGGCATCATTTCTAGCTAATAAAAATAAAAATATCCATTTAAATGTGTTTTACCTGCTAGGCAGCAGCTTAGCCACATAACACAGATTCCCTGGCAGGTGTAATAGTAAGAAACAAAATTCCAGTGGATATTTCACGTCTTCTCAAAGACTGGCGGCTGTTAGGAGTGACGTTTTTGCAAAAAAAAAAATAAAGCCAAAACACGCCCCGCGGAATTTAAGGATTTTAACGCATGCTGTGAAGTTACATGCAGGTCTCTTTTATGGAGGAAACCCATGCTAAAATAAAACTCTGTAGTCACGAATTTGATTGTGTTGGTATGAATATATGTTGTAATATGTGATTCCTACAGTGTAAAAAAATATATACTAACGTCTTAGAAACGTTGTAAAATGATTGAAATATATTAAGAAAGCCACCGCTATGGTGATTTCTAATGGTAGATTGATTTGTTTAGATCCAGTGAAATCGCTGCCTTGACAACGCTACGTATTGGCTTCAGTACTCTATTGAGCTATGTAGCCTGCCCTATTTGTCATTTGCACCAATTGAGCTATGTAAAAAGTATTATAGATATGTGTTCAGTTGTTTGCCAATAAACAACATGGCAGAAACTTTCCTTGTCTTAATTCATGTATAATACTAAAAAAAATGTAGGCATGTCAGAATTAGTTATGCCGCTTACACAATGTAGCCTATAGTGCTTTTTAATGTTTGATGACAGGACAGAGACTTAAGGAAAATTATGTAGACTAACAATATAAATTTAAAGTCCTAATAATCAGCCTACTTATTTGTATGTCCCGCAGATGACATAGAACGCTATTAACCAATTCGGGAACTTCATTTTTTTGTTCTAACCGGTTCAGGAACATCAATTTTAGGGTTGAACCGAAAACCGGAAACGTTAAAATACTGTTTCTGTTCGGAACAAACCAATTGGGAAATAATTCTGGTTCAAAGCCCTGGTCAAAACACACACACACAAACACACACAAATGAACACACACACACACACACACAAATGAACACACACACATTTATGTTCACACAATACAATCACAGTATGATTTAAAAAAAACAATAAAAAGGCTCTGGATGATAAGACTAAACACACACACACACACACATAGACACAAACAAACACACTCAAATGAACACACACGCACAAATGGACACAAACACACACAAATGAACACACACACACAATGGAGACACAAATAACCTGACACACACACAAATGAAGACACACACACAAATTAACACCCACACACCATTTGTTCCTCTAAAAGTGCTTAAACAGGATACGGCTCCTTTCCACAGGGCAAATCCCCCTGTGCTCTGCAGTAAAAACAGGATGAGGAGCCTAGGACCGGTTAAAACAGGCTACAGCCTGGATATGGCACCAAGTGAGGAGCCTTGGACCGGTTAAAACAGGCTACAGCCTGGATATGGCACCAAGTGAGGAGCCTTGGACCGGTTAAAAGATAATATGGCACCAAGTGAGGACTGGTGTAGACATGATATACCTGACACATATGTGTGTGTGTGTGTGTGCGTGTGTGTGCATGTGTGTGCATGTGTGTGTGTGTGTGTGTGTGTGTGTGTGTTGGACGAGATATCACACCAAATACAAAAAACGAATGGATGAAAACAATACAAGGGACTTAAAGTGTGAAGTTAAGGGGAGGACGTGCCACACACACACACACACACATCAGTACCTGCCTGCATTCCCTAATAAATTCTTCAACGTGATTCTGTAAAATAGACAGCTATGCTGCCTGGTGATATCAAACTCAATTAGGACCCTAACCCTAGGAGTGTATTACAAAGTGTGTGTGTGTGAGTGTGTGTGTGTGTGTGTATGTGTGTGTTGGACACGTGTATTTCACAGTGTGTGTGTGTGCCAAGCTTCGATTGTCCAAATGCTGTAGGGTAATTTGCTTTCGACTACAGATATATACTATTATATATTATATATATATTTCAAAAGTGATGACAGAGGAGTAGTCATGTGGATTTTAAAGCAGCAGCACTCGGCGCTGAACACTAAATACAAATAGAAAAACACTACCTAGATCTACAACACACACACACACACACACACATACACACACAAACACACACACCAAATATAAAAACACTACCTAGGTCTACAACACACACACACACACAGACAAACACACACCAAATACAAAAACACTACTAGTGGTGTCAACAATAATCGATTCGGCGATGCATTGCAATGCGGGTCATGCACGATTCAGCATCGATGCGGCATTGTGCCATAATCGATTATGTCACTGTTTATTTTCTGGCCTTGAGTGGACAATAAAGTTGTGAAGTTTCAAATACTTCTGGGGGCATTTCCGGAGCAACGTTGTAATGACATGCGCAGCCTGTAGCTACATGCTAAGCGGCAGCACTAGCTAGCATAACAACAACACTAAAGAATCAAGATGACGGAGGGAGATGACCACGATAGACGGGTAATTAAAAATGCACCCAAAGCTTGGAAAGCGGACATCTGGGCACATTTCGGATTCTACTAATTTAATGGGAAACTAGACAAGACGTACGCGGTGTGTAAAACCTGCCACACTAAAATCAGACACGTTGGCAATACAACTAACTTCACGAACCATGTCGCTCGTTGGCATCCTGTCAAAATAAGCATTCACAGCGCAAATTAATTTAGTCTTTTACCCATTCACCCATTCTAACTACTCGCGAATGAGCCTACTCAGCACACAGACATCACAAGTAGCCTATCACATCACATGAAAGAGCTATTTCTCAGCTTTTAAACAATGTTAGCCGTTAATTGCTGTGGTGAACGGTTCATTAAGTAAATAATATAATTCAATTTATTCATAAATTCTACTGAAGGTTCTGCGCCCATCTCCCTACCCATTCATATCGGTGGGATACTTCACGAACCCTTCGTTCAACACATAACAAACCATATCAGAATAAACAGCTGACCTTACCGAACAGAAAGGTGTAAAGCAGTCCCCTATACAGTTAGCTGTTCCAGAGTAATCCAGTTTTGAATTTGCAGCAAATTTCGACATGAATGGATGTCTCCAAATTTGGGCTTTAAGTTTTATAATGTGTTTCAATTATTAAACTTATTAAAATGCCATATCCAATACCCTGTACCATTCAATTTTATTTTTTTAATGATATTTATGTCAAAGATACAGGAGAGTGATAATACACACATAGCAGCCAATAAAATCTGTTGTTCAATATCTGACTGCTTGTATTGCCTCATGACCTCAAAATTTGCCTTGTTGTGTGCAGTAGAATTTTGATGCATCGCAATGCATCGTAGAATCAAATTTGAATCGAATCGTTACCTGGTGAATCATAATCGAATCGAATTGTGAGGGCAGTGCCAATGCACACCCCTAAACACTACCTAGGTCTACAACACACACACACCAAATATAAAAACACTACCTAAGTCTACAACACACACACACACACAAATATAAAAACACTACCTAGGTGTACAACACACACACACACCAAATATAAAAACACTACCTAGGTCTAAAACACACACACACAAATAGAAAATCACTACCTAGGTATACAACAAACACACACACACACACCAAATATAAAAACACTACCTATGTCTACAACACCCACACACACACACACACAAATAGAAAAACACTACCTGGGTCTACAACACACACACACACCAAATATAAAAACACTACCTAGGTCTACAACACACACACCAAATAGAAAAACACTACCTAGGTCTGAAACACACACACACACACACACAAATAGAAAAACACTACCTAGGTATACAACACACACACACCAGTATGGAAGTTCTCTACAGTATTATGTACTCTTCTGTGCAGTACAATACACACTCCACACACACACACACACACACACTCCACAGTACCTTGTCCTCCTCTGCCATATAGTGCACTTTGGGCTGATTGGGTGGGAGAGTTATCGGACGGGTTACCAGACAATATACTATGTAACCCTAACCCTATGTAACCCTAACCCTACCAGTGTGTGTGTGTGTGCTGGACGACTCTAGGTTTAGACTGTACACGCGTTGAGAAGAAGCTTTTTTTGTGCATATATATCATTTGTATTATTTCATATTTGTTTGTGCATATATAATTTGTATTATTTCATATTTGTTTGTGCATATTTATAATTTGTATTATTTCATATTTGTTTGTACATATATATAATTTGTATTATTTCATCTTGACAGAGGGAGTGAGGTAGACATTTTAACCAGAAGATTGATTGGTCACGTATGAGTGAAAAAAACGTAAAAAGAGCAAAATCAGATAAATCAAATTGGCCCGACAATCACACACGCACACACACACACACACACACACACACACACACACATGCAATCACACACGCACACACACACACAATCACACATGCTCACACACACACAATCACACACGCACACACACACACACACACAATCACACACGCACACACACATGCAATCACACACGCACACACACACAATCACACACGCTCACACACACACAATCACACACACACACAGGTACACCCATGTATGTCGTCCCCTTAAAAATTAGTATTTTTACAGTAGTATTCTGTACACTTCGACGGTACATTAAAAATCGGACCCGGCCCAATCCAATCTATACTGGTAACATTGAACCAACTTGGGACTGATGCGTTTGTGTGCGTGTGTTTGTGTGCGTGTGTGTGTTTCAAAATCGTTTCAATCTTTTTTGCCATGTCCAGGTGAACAACGTGGATGATGGCCGACAGACTACAAAATGGCCGAGCTTAGGCTGAGCGCACTATAGAGTGTCCGTTTGGTTCCAGCTGCGTCGTCTCACAGCCTTGTTGAGGGCAGTGTTGACCGAGTGGCATGCCGACGCTCGGCCTGTCCTGTGTGAGGGTCTCCACCTGTGTGAGCATCTCCACCTGCCCATCGAGCCTTCTGAGGGCTTCCCTCCACCCCACCTCACTCCACCACCTCAGCAGATCTCCAGAACACACACGCGCACATCTGACTACACTAATCTCAACACCCCACCGATGGATCAGGCTTTCAGCTGCTCCAGCACGTTATGTAGCGCTCGCACGCTCTGCTCTAGACATCATGAAATATGGAGGAGGACGGAGGGGGAGGCGGAGGAGAGCAGACCCTACCAGACTCCAGCCGAATGTTCCAGAATGGGCTCCTCGTACAGAAGACGACGACGAAGGAGGAGGAAGAGGAGGAAGAGAGAGGACGGCCAGGAGACGCTCTGGTTCCGCTGCTCGGGGTTCATCCTGCACAGAGGCGCCGCAGCCCAGCGAGAGGGCGAGAGGATGGCACGGGGAGAGGATGGCACGGGGCTTACGTAAGGGCTCTGGAAGTAGGATGGGGCGCAGTGCTCGGGTGGCGACGACAGTAACCCCACCCCAAACGGGGCAGCTGCCCTGCCGGACGGGCCCTTGTGTGGCGCAGGACGCCCGGGCTCCTGGCCTACGTGTGTGTGTGTGTGTGTGTGTGTGGGGGGTCGTAGTGCCCTCTGAGGTGCCCCAGACAGTGGACGGCGTTCAGGCTCCTGCTCGCGCCCATCTGAGGCCAACGGGAACGTTAGTGCGGCTAGCCCCCCCCCCTCGTCTCACGGCAACCTGGATAACCCCCCCCCCGCCTCGTCTCACGGCAATCTGGATAACCCCCTCGTCTCACGGCAACCTGGATAACCCCCCCCGTCGGCCCGTTAACGCTACGTGCAGCTCACCTTTCGGCACGAGTGTCCAGCGGTAACCCTGGCAGCAGCCAGGCCATCCCATAATGACACACTCTTCTCCTCCTCCTCTCCTCTCCCCTCACCTCTGAAACACGACTCTGGCACAGCCGCTCTGCACTCTGCACACACACTGGACTAATGTGGTGTGCGGGACAGAGGCAACACACAGGGCGATATACACACACACACACACACACACACACACACACATACTGACACACACACACTCACACACACACACACACACACACAAACACACACACACACACACACACCACACACACACACACACTCACACACTAACTCACTCACCACGAGCTCTTGGCGGGCAGTGGGCACTTCTGCTCTGAGCGGAGCGTCTGGTCAGGAACCGTGGGCACCCTGGGCTGGCGCTTCACTACCTCGGAGAGCAGGAGCGTGTGTGTGTGGAGGCGGGGGGTGCCAGGGCTAAGAGGCACGTGGCTTCAGTCACATCCAACCACAGCAGGCCAGAATCCTCACGCCATCCCTTAACCCCCCCCCACCAAATACTGCCCTAGCTACACTATTACCCCCCACCAAATACTGCCCCAGCTCCACTCTTACCCCATACCCCCACCAAATACTGCCCCAGCTCCACTCTTACCCCATGCCCCCCCACACACACACACAGCGCCTCCCCACACACACACACATTAGCCTCTCCACACACACCCCCCCACACACACACACAGCGCCTCTCCATCCCCCCCCATCGCCTTCGTCTTTTGAAATGGACTCCCAGAACACAAGCTGCTCCTGAATGGCCAAGTTTGGTGTGCAGTTCCATCTGAGTCCACAAGACAAAAACAGAAATCAGCTTTTCCCAACTCTTCCAGTCTTCCTGCGACACTTTTCTCCTAAAATCCAACTCTTCCAGTCTTCCTGCGACACTTTTCTCCTAAAATAAAATCCGGAGCTCTGCTGCTCCAGTGCCACTCGCTTCTCTAGTCCCCAATCTAACATTCCAGAACAGCAGCTGTCGGAAGAGGGCAACAAACCTCCTCTCCTCCTCCCTCCTCTCCTCTCACTTTTCCCTCTTTTGCTGTTGTTTTTGACTGTCTGTGGGTGAGTGGGGAGCGGGGGATGGCGAGATAAACAAATAAATAAGAGGAAGTGGCTGTTGCTAGAGAGAGAGGGTGCTGCCTGGACTCCTGCGCCCTGATTGGCCGGCTCAGGGCCATGTGCGGTGCAGTCAGCAGTGAGCAGCGAGAGTTCTAATATTAGAAAATGTATCCAGGCAGCCGCACGGACGCCCAGAGAGCCACGCTGGGACCCGCCGCAGATACCGCTGTGTGAAACACACACAAACACACACACTCGGCAGCTCAAACACACACAAACACACACACTCGGCAGCTCAAACACACACAGACACACACACTCGGCAGGTCAAACACACACAAACACACACACTCGGCAGCTCAAACACACACACTCGGCAGGTCAAACACACACACTCGGCAGGTCAAACACACACAAACAAGCCAGCACCAAGGGAGGAGGAGAAAAGGGCTTTTAAGATCTTTGCATCATATAGAACATATGAAACAAAATGCCACTTAGGAGCAGAATGAACCTGATCAAAGATGTCATTTAAAATGATGATTAAAAAATATAAGCAATAGTGTGTAAAATTGTGATGCTTGTGAGAAAAGCCTGCATAAATGCGAGCCTTAATTCAGTGACCTAAATCTGTGAGACTGTGGTTGGTTCACCAGAGTCTGATTACTCTCCATTGAATGAGTGCAGGGCTGACTGCACGTCATACACACACACACACACACACACACACACACCCAAAACTGAATAGAAGTAGAACTGCATTTTTCTCAAGCAATTTCAGCATTAAAGACATTTAACAGCACCAGGGTCACACAGTCATGAAATCCTCCAAAGGTCTAGAGAGTGAACAAACAGCGACCCCTCATACCAGGCTGAGTGAACAGAGCCAACAAACAGCAAAAGGTTGGCTGCTCTAGAGTCACATTCACTGGATAAGTCTGAAGTGTTCAGGACTAAACGCTAACACTACTACAGCTACCCCCATTGTAGCTGTATGTACTAGCAGCTCCTGACAGGCCAGGCATGGCCATCAGTGGCCTGGGTGGACAATGACAGCTCCATCAAGAGCTTCTTCGGTGATTGGTCATTATAACACTGCTAAAACAAATCTAATGGTAGCTTGAGAATGAAATTAGACTGGAATCAGAACAAAATCTATTTTAAGCGTATTTAAATTGCCTACTGTGTACACATGTTCTGTGTTCTCTGGTCATATTCTAATTGAGAAAGTGATCAAATAAACAATATGGTCTTTAAGGCTGAAACAACAAAGGGGTCTGTTTACACACTACTGTATTTAGATCATATTTACTATTGTTCATGTGGTCGCTGAAAAGTGCTTTATATGTTTATGAGTGCAGCAAAATGGCTTCTGATGCCGCTCCGGGGATTCAAACAGACTTAAAAGTATAGGAGATTATGTCGTCACAACTGGCGCATTGACAGTAACAGCCATAGGCGCTGATTTATGTTTCCGTCGGTGGTTGCTCAAACAATTAAAGGCCCGATACCAACGCCCATGTGTATTGTTGCCATACGGTTTTTGAGAAGTAATGTATGCACTTCAACACTTTAGAAAATCAACAGCGGCCGACACACAAAATGCCAAAACAGTTTGCGGGAGTCCATGGGCGTCACCCCGAGGACAATGCTGTTAAGCAAAGGCACAATTTTTGTGCACTTTCAGTCACCTACACTACGCCTAAATCACGCATGATCTGTCGTTTGACTCCTGAACAGTTTACAGTACGTAACGTAACTCAGAAGGTTAATTGCGTTAACCCAGACTAAAAGGAAAAACACTTCGCTTTGTTTTTATAAACTGAAATTATATTTCGTGTTGACATCACGCCGTTAAAAAAAACGAGATAGCCTATCCATTCAGAAGCGCGCATTAGACGACAGTAAGTGGAGGCAGTGGTTCTCAAACTTTGCCATATCCTACTGTACTACTGGTGTAAAAGGCGTGTATGGTAGGCTATCATATTTTTT
The DNA here is from genome assembly GCF_017589495.1 of Alosa alosa. Lineage (NCBI taxonomy): Eukaryota > Metazoa > Chordata > Actinopteri > Clupeiformes > Clupeidae > Alosa > Alosa alosa. Next base: position 35,877,497 of record NC_063197.1, on the reverse strand, counting down.
GTAAAGGTCTGCCAGCCAGGGATATTCTTAGGCCTATGAATGGTGTGCCTTCTCGCAAAAGCATAGTCACTGGGCTCAGCTAGATGTAGCTTTCTCCTTCACCAACCTGTGAGCCTATGAGGCAGTCACGTCGTCAGTGGCACTCAGGTCCTTCTCATCTGCTGATACAGCAACATGAGTATTCCACTATAGCATTGCTCCTCATTGCCTTACTCCTTTCCTTTTCAGAATGTTCTTTTTATCCATAATCATAAGTCTTTCTTCAGTGAATTAGCAAGATACCATCAGAAGCCAACAATCATAAAACACCTGTCTTGGCGCTCTCCCCCATGAAGCTGTCTGCGTGTTGTAGGCTAGATTTGCGTGAGTTCTTTCTATCTGCTTTACTTTTGCGAGTTGCGACCACCTCGTCACATTAATAGGCTATGTATGTTATAGACTTTCTATGAGGTACCAGTGTTTAGCTGTGTCACAAAACAATAAGCTTTGTCAGACTACTTTTAAAATGATATTCAGGGCTATATACATTTTAAACATTCGGGGGCTGAAGACTTCGACAAAGCCTTGCGTTAATTCTTCAGGTGGGAAGTGTCAGGAATTTTCATACGAGGCGGCTCTCATTGGTGGTTAGGATATGGAGTAGGGGATTGACAGCAACATAGCCAATCACATTATGAGAGATGCTGAATTTAACATCAACTGCTTAACATCAACTGCTTGATTTTAAATTAGTCAATTTAGCCGGGACTGTAAGCTGGCACACGTGGGTGCTCGAGCAACGGAGCCATGGTATCGGCGCTATACTAACAGCTATCTGTGTAGTTAGGGCAAAGAGTATACTCTTTGGTTAGGGGCAATTCCACGCAAAACTGTCACGTCCATAACGCCAACTAAATACGATGGCATTGTGTTGGCGTTATGGATGTGACAGTTTTGCGTGGAATTGCCCTTAGGCCAATTTTCAACCAGATGGCATCAACAGGCGATGCAGTAGGCTAGCCTTGAGAGATTAAAGGTTATGAGCACAAGCAGTGACGTCATGCCCATTGAAATTAAGGGGGCACGTGCCCCTCCTGTTTGTTCCTATAATGCTCCATAATAAGCCAGAGCCTGTAACGACTGTAACGACGTATTCTTCTGGATATGTAATAAATCGTAGGCTACCAAAATAGTTAAAGACCAATCAGCAGCCCTTTTCCTAAAATTGGTATCTGTGTATGTTCCCATAGCAACTCACACGCACATTGAGCTCGCAATGTTTTGCTTGTGTTGAACTGTTACAGTTAACTTTAGGCTACAGTTTGAACAGTTGAACTGTTACAGTTACAGTTTAAATGGTTACAATCAATGGTGTTGAAGTGGTAAGTAGGCTAAGCAATAAAAAGTAGTGGAATTATTTGTGGTTGACCTGGAAATTTTGACTTGGTGATCAAAAAGTTAGAACTAGATTTCATGTTGGCCGCAAATTCAGAGCATTAGAAGCTATTCTATGTTAACGTTAGCCTAGGCTACGTTGTGTCAGTGTAATGTAGCTACTCCTTACAAATCCTTACAAATATTTGGCTAACAGACATCTGCTCTGTTTTGTCTTGTACGTGACAAAGTCTCCTGGTTCAATTGTTTCAAGTTTCATAGAAACGAGTAACTACTAATCCAACCAAGTATAGGCCTAGGCCTACCAAAGCATGGCGTTGATGTTTCTCCACTTGTTCTCTTCACGTATCTGGCAGCTAATCTATTTAGTGAAAAGGGATAGGGGTCATTCCACGTCAATTCAACCAGGGCCCACGCACTTAGGTCTCAAACAATTCTGAAAAAATTACCAGGTGTACCTATATTACCCAGGAGACACACTGTAAAATTACTCTTATGTAAGATCAATACTTTCCAAGATACAGCCAGTTTCACAGGGGGAGGGGGGTGTCGATTTTGTTCGGCCAATTTTTTTTTGTCAAAGTTCACAAGCCCACAGCGCAAGAACCATGTAGGAGGCTCAAATTTTGCATGCTGGTACATAAATAGGAATAGTATGTAGCAAAATCGTCACATTTGGTCTGGATAATCCTGCATGGTCATAGCTGTCCCTCAAAGTTGATACAAATTTTATTGGAGTTTTTGGCTGGGCTCTGTTTAAGCCTTCAGAAGACATATTTGTACTCAACATAGGCTCTTGATTTATTTTCCTTACTGAGATAAGTAGAAACACTCTCACAAAAAACAATGAACAGAAAATAAATTCCTTCAAGGTCTGAACAGCAGACCTTACAAGTCTAAAAAATCATTTTGGTTCTCATTTTCAGAGCACCCAAACACCTTGTGGGAATATATAAAGATTTTTTTTATATTTTTTTCTTTATTCTCCATGATCTTTTCTTTTTTAAACACCAATTTGACTTGTCTTATACAAATATTTATTTTTCACTTTCCACCCTGAACATGGGCAAAATGCACCATTGACATCAATATGTTTTGTATAGGCCATAGGCTTCCCGTTCAAAAGGAGGCCTACAGTTGTTTTATAAATAGGATCGCTATGACTGTGATGTAGAGGGCAAGAACATAATAGCAGTCTCTCATGTATCAGGTCATGATTTGCAGGTAGCAACTTACAAATGAGGTAGCTATTGCTTGCCATAATAGTAATGAAAAATATAGCCTATTACTAGTAGTAAAATATTCAAATATTTAGTGTTAACCGTACTCAGCACTGAAACCTGTCAAACTTCTTTCAAAGTCCTTCATCACGTGAATTAAGATTAAAATAATTTAATTTCTGAGCACCAGTCAGACCTCAGCACCCTTTTTAATGCCCCCCCCAGAAAAAAAATCCTGATTGTGCCCCCCAAGAATTTTGGTTTGCATGACGCCCCGAGCACAAGAACCCTACGCATGTCTAAATGGCCAAAACCTGGATGTAGGCCTAGCTTGTTTAAGATTGTCCGGTCACTCGCTGAGGCTTTTGATAGAGAGCTATCAAACAGCAGTAAAATTTAGTTTACCATGGTCAAATCGCCTAGATATGCAACCTATGCACTGACTGAGCCTCGTGTACGGTGTTTATTTTAGGACATCCTCAGACTCAGGTGTCAGACTCAGAAAAACATCTGTCATCTTCAGACAAAACTGCCTCAGCGTCAGAAAAACCTCTGTCATCTTCAGACAAAACTGCCTCAGAGTCAGAAAAACCAGACTCAGGTGTCAGACTCAGAAAAACATCTGTCATCTTCAGACAAAACTGCGTCAGCTTCAAAAAAACCTCTGTCATCTTCAGACAAAACTGCCTCAGCGTAAGAAAAACCTCTGTCATCCTCAGATAAAACTGCTTCAAATCAAACAGCCTCAGAAAAAACATCTCTAAGGAGATCATGGCTATGTAGCCATCATTTTTTATCTGAGGATGACAGAGGTTTTTCTTACGCTGAGGCAGTTATCTGAATGAAAATGTTTTGGCAGCTGAGCAGTTTTAATCTGAATGTTTAGATGAATCTGAAGTCAAAGAACAACAAGGGCTTGGGACAAATTAAACATTCTGGTTTTCTCGAGTGCAGCGATGATAGACAGACATCATTTGGACAAAATATAGAGCATATTAACCTCCGTTGCTCAGCCAAATGCCTTCCTGTTGCGTCCTGTTATCACAGAGTTACAAGCGATAAACGTTTTTTGATGGTCACAAGTTTACTTCATTAGCGGTTTATTTTTTATCATTAAAGAGTGTTTTTCATTTAAAGGTTTGACCGTGCTTATTCAGTAGAGCATTTAGTGCTCTCCCCAATCCCAGGCGTTCACATTGCATGTTTGTTTTGTAATGGATGCAACGCGAGATAGGCTATGCGTTTGACGGCAATGAGCTGTTAACAGACATGAACCAAGACATATAGCCCGGCCCCAGCAGCAATCTAGGGACTGTTATTTATTTATTGAAGGGGCCACGGAGGAATTTTGAGTGCTTCAGTTGCAAGTTGCATGACACTCTCTTGCCTGCTAGAAATTGTTCAATGACCCTCCGACAGAATTGTTAAAAAGACATGACCCTCCCCTGCCAATTGTGGCTGTCTTCGCCCAGCGCCACAGCCACACACTGTGATAGCGTTCTTAAATCCATCTTTCCCGTGAGCTTGCATGGTACCAGTCCTTCCTTTTCAAATGTGTTTGCCTGTTTTTTGCAATTTCACAAATAATCATATGTGATTAATAATATGACAAATAATCCCTGTGCACGGGGACGAAACAATGCATGCCAACTTTTTCTGTGTTTATCCATTATTTTTAACTTTACCTGCTGTCTTGCCGTTTTTAATGTTTTCCGTAGAATATCCCATATTTTAATACTCTCATAACAGCCCTGCCATCAATTTAATACTCTCATAACAGCCCTGTTGCTACCCCTTGCCCTTCCAGCGAAACAGGGCACACTTCCCCGATAGCGGCGGAACCTGCGCTCTTAAGAGGGTTTTCACGATTCATCTTCACGATCGTTCGTTTGGTTTTCCGACTGTTTCGAACATGCTCGTAGCGTGGCGCGCATGCACTGCTCTTAAGATGCTCTTAAGGGGAGCTGTCCACGTTAATAGTTCTGAAATATCCTCTGATTTGGCCGGTGATGTCAGGTGACTGCACGTCACAGCTATAAACCTACCATTTAAACTTGGGATCTACACTTTAATTCACATCAATACGAAAATAGAAACACTTTGACATCTGCATGTAAGCATCCCAAGTAGGTTATATACCACACAGAGACATAAATAATTGTAATTATTTTAAGATTAGATTGTTGCACCATGCAATATTTTTTTAGCAGTGCCACTTAAGAACACGTTTGAAGATAAGAGCGAAGTCGAGTAAGAAAGAGAGAAATGTGTAGGCTTAGATTTTGATGCAGTAGGCTACAGACTAAACCACATGTTGCTTTCTCTGCTTTTTACCTCATAGGCCTAATAAAATATTCACTTAGCAAAAGATAATGTCAAACTATTCTGGCAGCGTCTCGTTTCATAACTTGATTGCATTTTTGTCGCTTTTCATCACATTATTATGACCATTAAATGTAGGCTATTTTGCCGCTAAAATCTGATTCATCACAGGTAAACACAATAAAGAATGGGAGCGTAAATTGGATTATGTATTCTAAATTGTAATTCCTCTGTATGTCCTGTTGGTGGCCTCAGTGAGAAGTACTGTTAAGGCGGCTCTTAGCGGTAACAAGTACTCTGGAGCACTTTCGTAGATCTACGAGTGTTTTCGATGCTCTTAAGCTCACGATGGTTTAGGGGAAACAGTCGGCAAATCTTAAGGCGTTAAGTAAGAGGGACTTTACGACGCTCTTAGGCTTAAGATGCTTTCGGGGAAGTGGGCCCAGATGTCTTCAAATCATCGTTTTCCTTGCTTGAAGGCAAACGTTAACCTATTTAAGTTTAAGGGCGTGATTGTCGTGAGAATACGATTCATTGCATGTTTGGCCTTATGTCTACGTGCGCACCTGAGGCTACTCAGCTACAAGAGAAAGAATTTCCCCTGTTTGTATGTTCACTGCAGGAAGCGCGTTTGTATGGTTATATTGCTTGACGGGGGGGATCCCAAGCAGCTTTCAGCCATAAGGCTACTTTGAGAACATTTCAATTCACCCGACACTAATATTCAAAATGTTGAAACTATTTCGGCATAGCCTATAAAGCAGTTTAATTAAATGGAATGTTAGTTGTAAACAAACGAGCTACTTGGTGAGGCTTGGCCTCACAGATGCGCTCGTGCTTTAGGGCCTGTCCACGGGAGGAGGCTTTTTTTTAGGTTAAGCGCAGAGGTTTTGCTTCGTCTTGGCCGGCGTCCAAAGCGAATCCTGTAAGCGCACTGCCCGAAAGCACTTTTCTGAAACCTGGTCCCAGAGTGGAGAAATCTGAAACCGTAGCCCGTTTGAGTTTGTTTAGACAGCGAAACCGCACATCCTGCTAGCGTGTCGATGATGTCATCCCCACACCTCAGCCAGCCCTGGACTTGCACTTATAGTATTGCCTAACAATACTAGTTTTCATACATGACATTACCTCACGATTACACTCCGTTAAGATAAATATCACAACTAATGCTGCTGGCGCCGATAGCTTATGACTTGGTGGACTGAACACTGTTTTCGGTGTTTTTTTTTTTTTTATGCATTCTAGCTACCGTCAGTGGCGAGAGAACTTAAGTTATTAGGAAAGTGCGGTGTAAGTTTAGGCTACATTAATTTGTCGCGTAGTGCCAGTGTCATTCATTTATTTTACATGTCTTACAACATATATACATGCATTCACAGTCAGTGAAATCAGATATAAGCATACAAAAGGCGGTTAGAACTCACGTTAAGCCCGATGGTAGCACACTGAATCTTGAATGCGATTTGATGCAGGCAAAAGTATTGACTGTTTTACTAACGAAGGTTTATAGCAATATTATAAATGTGGCGACAGAATAGCCTAGAACTTGGGTAACGTTAGTAGCCTAATTGCGGTGATAGCCAAAACTAATGTGAATCACGGACTATCCTACAACCAAAGAAAGTAAAGGTGATTAGTAGGCCTACCTCGTTAGCCAAATAAAGGACGGGACTGCACCCTTCACAAACCCGTAAAATAAAGTTTATTAGTTTTACAGTTGGCTACAGTTGACAGTTCACCATCAGTCCACACAAACAATTCTGGTTTCCTTGCACTAGACATTTCGCCGTAGCCTATTCTGTCTGTTTTTATTGCGCAAGTTTTGGTGAATTTCTGTAAAGATTGAAGTACGGCGTGGGATAGTAAAAGGTAAAGTCATTTGTTCTCTCTACTTCTGTAAGCTTTTACATTACATTACATTACATTACATTACATTTGGCTGGCGCATTTTTTAGCCAAAGCGACTAACAACATGGTAAACAGTTTAAGTTTTAGAGCAATTCTCAACAATTTTAGGACAATTTAAAAAACATTAGAGTACAGTAAGAATAAGTGCATCAGTGAGTGCTGTTTTTTAACAGTTGCGTGTCAGTTCAAAGGCGGCTGGTGAGTGCTAGGATCAGTAAGACTTGTTGTAAGTGTTGCTATGAGAGGAGATGTTCTCTAAAGAGCTGGGTCTTCAGGAGTTTTTGAAAATGGAGAAGGATGTCCCTGCCCTTGTAGGAACTGGCAGTGTGTTCCTGCGAGGAACAACAGATGAAAAAAAGTTTGGATTGGCTTGAGCATACGGTGGTAGAGCTAGGCGTCGTTAGATCTGAGGGGCTGGCGGTCTGGAGGTAGTGTATGTCTGTATGAGGGCATTCAAGTAGGTGGGAGCAAAACCGGAGACTACTTTGTAGGCAAGGGTTAGAGCCTTGAATTTGATGCGGGCCGCCATAGGTAGCCAGTGTAGCTGGATGAGCAGCGGGGTAACATGTGCCCTTTTGGGTTGGTTGTAGACCAGGCTGGCGCCCGCCCGCGTTCTGGATCATCTGAAGTGGTTTCACTGCGCAGGCTGGGAGACCTGTCAGGAGGGCATTGCAGTAGTCGAGTCGTGAGATGACTATTGCCTGAACCAGAAGTTGGGTAGCATCCAGTGTTGGTCATCTTACTTTAAAAAAGTAATTAGTTACAGTTACAAATTACTTCTGCCAAAAAGTAATTGAGTTAGTAACTCAGTTACCACACTGTAAAAGTAATTAGTTACTAGTTACATTATAACGCTATTACGTTCTATAACATCTTTAACGTCAAAGACATTTATATTAACTGATTGAAGAATAAAAACATTTGGTATTTATTTGAACTTAGATTGCAGCCTGCCATATGATATGCATAGAAATAAAAACATATACAAAATAAATATTGAAAATAAAATTCAAGTGCAAAATTAAGACACACAAATGTAAACTTGGGTAAGAAGAAACAAAGGAAAATCTAGCCATTAATTAGTGCAATTCTGTGTAACTGTATATTAGGCCTACTGCACAATAACCAGAACACTATTTTACTCTTAAATATTCCGTAAGGTAACGAAATTAAATACTGAACATAAATAATATTCACACACTTTGCATTCAAGTACAAAACCCAATACCCAAAAATGTAAACTTGGGTAAAAAGAAACCAAGGAAAATTTGGCCTTTAAGTAGTGCAATTCTGTACCTGTATGCCATTGCACAATAAACAGAGCACTATCCAACTCTTAAATATTCAGTACAGTAACAAAATGAAATATTGAAAATAAATAATGTTCACACACTTTGCATTCAAGTGCAAAACCAAGACACACAACTGTAAACTTGGGTAATAAGAAACATAGTAAAACCTGGCCTTTAATTAGTGCAATTATCTGTATCTGTATAATATTGCACAATAAACAGAACACTATCAACTCTTAAATATTCAGTAAAAGTAATACAAATTAAATATTGAAAATAAATAATATTCAGTTATTCACACACTTCACAATCAAGTGCAAAACTAGGACACATAGATGTAAACTTGGGTAAAAAGAAACAGAAGGAAGATCTGGCCATTAAGTAGTGCAAATCTCTGTACCCATATGTTATTGCACAATAAACAGAGCACTATCCATTTATATATGTATCTACTATCTAACTAACATGTTGTTCATTCTCAGTGAACAATACATTAATCTATACAAAAATACTCCTCTCATCTAACGACTGAACCAGTGGTTGTAACGTAGGAGGAGAAGCTTCTCAAATCTTTTGTCTGACAATCTGTTCCTCTTCGGAGAGAAGACAAGCTTGCCCAGGCTGAACAGTTTCTCAACAGGTGCACTAGATGGAGTAGCAGCATTGTAACGTAGTGAAATTGTCTTGATGAGAGAAAATCCACTCAGAGAGTTGAAGTTTTGTGCTGAAGATCTAAAATAGTCTGCCACCTGGTTTTCTGCAGAAGAGGAGGTGTCCTCCTCATCCTCCTCAAAAGAAAAGAAATCGCTCTCTTTGGCTGAATCTGTATGATGTGAAGATGTGCTGGTACCTGGCTGTGGTTCTTCAAGGTCAATCTTCCGGCACTCTGCCAGCAAACTTGCCTTAGCCTTATCCTTCAAGTCCTGTGAGCGCAGCAAACTTGCCTTAGCCTTATCCTTCAAGTCCTGTGAGCGCAGCAAGCGAAGTTTGAATTTTGGAAGAGTGACGGCAGCAAGTACAGCCTCTTTGTTTCCCAGAACATCAGCAAATCTGGTTTTGATAGCCTGAAATGATAAGAATAATCACATTAAATGTATGTATCCACACAAATCAGTGTTGTTATTATTATAATTATAATAATAATAATAATAATAATAATAATAAATGCTACTACTACTAATTATTCTAATGAGTACTACAGCAGTGTTCACTTAATAAATAATATGGCGTCAGGAAGGTCCCTCAGTATTTGCAGGCCAGTTTTAAGGGCTTCTGTTTTCAACATTAATGTCTCCATTGTTGGTAGGAGTGTTCCATGAAAGCAATTGTCTTCTCCCTGAAGTATATCTAAAGCAACTGTAAGGGGCTTCATCCTTTAAAAACTGCTGTTCCCTTTCCGTTATTGCTGTTAGTCCTAATTTGGAAGAGATGGTGTTCAGGTCTACCATGGATATTTCAGTGATTCGAGCCAGGGCATCATAGAAGGAATTCCACCGGGTTGTGCAAGGTACAAGCAGCTTTTTTGACACCAACTCATCAACCGTTTCAGTAGCCAAAGTTGAGCGACTGGTCTTATTCCACAGGGCAGTACATTTGGCAGTAGCACTTCTGTACACGGCCTTTGTTGCAGTATTTGACAGCAGCCACTTGTCAACATCTGTGCATGAAATTAGGTTTAGTGTGTGTGATGCACATCTCTTGTGGGGGGGCAAAGCTATCACAACATCTCCATCATTATCATCAGTTGCATGTAGAGCTTCATTAATGTCTGTAAATGTCACGTCATCTTCGTCTTCAGAATCACTCTCCTCAAGTGGCTGGTACCTCTTAAATGCTTTAACAAAATTAGACCCATTATCAGTCACTGTTGCTGTGATTTTGTGCGTTATCCCATATGTTGAGTGTATATTGTCAAGCTCAACTGCAATGGCGTCATGAGTATGATGCCCCTTAAATCGTCTGCAAGCAAGAGCTGCTTTCTCTCTTTCCATGTTATTTGGATTGATCCAATGTGCTGTCACACCCATGTAACTTTTATTGTGGGCAGTCCAGATGTCTGCTGTTGTAGAAATGTATTCTAATTCCTCAAACATCTTTTTCAGCTCCATATCCATTTTTTCATATTCACTGTCAATGAATTTAGCAAACGTGTTTCTGCACGGGGCAACCCCCCTACCTCCTCCTCGTATTTGTATTTTAGAAAGGATAGCTCTGAACGATTCCGACTCCACGGTGGACAGGGGTAGCATGTTTTCCACGACATACCTTGCAATCAAAGTATTCAGCTCGGCCTTGGTCACCTGCTGCTGACCCGAAAAATCGAGCGTTGCTTGTTTCAGCGTAGTGGCTCCGTCTCCTTCGCTGGAGCTCACGCTAGTTGTTGGGCTTGGAACTGGGTTAGCAGCAGCGGCAACAAGCGTCGCGTTCGCGTGATGTAGATGTGAGGTGCTTCATAAGGTTAGAGTTGCTTGCGGCAGACGTGGATAATATCTTTTTCCCTGGGCATAAGCGTGCATGATACATATACATTCTTGCCTTTGATTTCAGCGAGAGAAGTAGTGTCGGTACTTCCAGTTTGAGAATGCTACCTTCGAATTTCCTGGACAAAATTCGCCATTGCTGCGGTCCTGCGTGTTCAGAGGTAGTCATAGGTGGAAGTCAGAACGTGCAGTGAGACAGCGTGAGCATGGCATCCGCCCACCCAGCCAATCATCATCGCATTTGCAACGGCGTCATCATTATCCCCATTCGTGCTCTCGCCAGGCAGCTGAGCTGATAAAGCCCAAGCTTGACACCTCGCTTCATTAAACCAAATTGTAATGTATGACGCTTTACATTCTCAGTAACGATAACGGCGTTGTAACTATGAGAAAAGTAATTAATTAGATTACTCCGTTATTGACAAATTAACACCGTTAGTAACGCCGTTATACTTAAACGCCGTTACTCCCAACACTGGTAGCATCCTGAGTCAAGTAAGTCCTGATTTTCCGTATGTTGTAGAGTGCGAAACGGCATGACCGGGCGACTGAGGCAACATGATCTGAGAAGTTTAGTTGGTTGTCGAGAACAACTCCTAGATTTCATGCAGTCCTGGTAGGTGAAACAGACAGGGAGTCAAATTTGATGTTGATGTCGTGGTGTATGGTAGGTTTAGCTGGGAGGACCAGCAGTTCAGTCTTTGAGAGGTTCAGCTGGAGGTGGTGTGCCTTCATCCATGTAGCTATGTCTGAGAGGCAATCCGAGATCCGTGCTGAAACCAAGGGGTCATCAGGTGGAAAGGACAGATAGAGCTGTGTGTCGTCTGTATAGCAGTGGTATGAGAAGCCATGCGAACGGATAATCTGTCCCAAGGAGGTGGTGTAGATAGCAAAGAGAAGGGGGCCCAGCACTGAGCCCTGGGGGACCCCTGTGGTGAGATGGTGAGGTGCAGATAGCTATTACAATTGGATTCTCTGTATGGCACTGGTATTAGTTAAGAGTCTGTTGGCTTTATTTGGGTAAGATCAATTTCTTTGTTTCCTAACTTGTGCAGGTAAGCCAAAGAGTATAGAAGTTAGCTAGCTGATACTAATTTTAGATGTTTGTAGAAATTGTAGTTCAATACTAGCTTGCAAGCACGTGCATAAGGATATTTAGTCCATTAGGCATAATGTACAGCTAAGCAGAAAAAGAAATGTTAATTCTCTGAAATTATGAGCAGTTTTTTATGGATATGGTAATATGTAGATGAGTTTACTGCCTAATGAAATTATTGAAGTTATTACCAGTCATGTTGGGATTAGGGATTATATGAACATATTTTAAGACAGAAACACTTGCGGTTGAAACATTTGGTAGCCTGTGGTATATAATGTCAGAATAAAGTTTAGAAGTCCTTTGCTGGTTAGTTGATAAAGTACCTCAAACTGCAGCCTGGTTTTTCTTTTGAAAGTTTCATTCGAGAAGGTGAGGTTTTATGTGAGTTTAGCCAAAGTCCTTTTAAGTCCCTCCACTTGGCAGCCATATTGCAACGCTTTTTTTTTTTCTAGCTGGTTTAGACTATGAATCAGCCTGACCTTAGGCATGTTTTTTAATGATTTCACACGCACACTTTGTATCCTAGCTGGAGTTAATGCAGATCCTTATGATCCTTCTTAAGAAATACATTTGAACTATTAAAAAGTCAAAAACTAGTATAAATCGCACACTGGAGGGTACACATTGACTTTATTTGGCGTGAACAACACGTTTCCCAATTTGCTTCATCAGGTTCACGTTCAAACCTGATGAAGCAAAATGCGAAACGCGTTGTTCACGCCAAATAAAGTGGGTAAGGTTAAAAAAAAAGATTTTGTCACCCTTTAGTTGAATTAAGTGAAATAAAATCGGAGACCAAATTTCTTAAAGCAGCCCTTTAAGATTCCAATTATTTTTCTTGTTCTTCAAACAAGGCACATCAATCCACTGGTGCAAAAGAAGAGAACATCTCTGCCATAGGAGCTTCAGCAGAAAAAGGTCAAACAGGTGAGCATTTAAAATTAAAATATCACTAGGAGAAATCCTTGTCTGTCTCGTCTCCAAAATGCAGAAGCCTGGCTTCGTGTTCCGGTAGTTTCAAATCAGTGGGCACATTCAATCTTGCAGCTCTGCACAGATTTGGCTGAACGTAAAGTATGTTTATTAGATTCAGTCAGATCTGCTTGCAGATCCAGTGCTGCAAAAAATTCCACTGATTTCATGCTACTGGAACACGAAGCCAAGCAATTTGCTTCCTTCAGATACAAGTCTTGTTATAACCTCTCTGTACACTAGTTTACAATACTTCTGTTTGTCTGTAGAGACCCTCACCACACAACCACAGAAGTGTAATTATATTTTGAGCACTATCAGTGGTATTAAATAGCGTTTGTTTTTTGACGTTCTACCTCCCCCCTTAACTTTCTTGTTTGTACTCTGAAGTTACACTTTTTAGAGGGTGCATGTAAGTTTTCTCTTTACAAGTGTATCATTGTTATTGCTTCTTTTTTTACGCATAGATGGTCCAGGAGGTTCTGGAGAAGAGTTAAATGGGAGAGGAAATAATGGAGGAGTATAGTAGAGCACCTTGACACACTGTACAAGAAGGCATCTTCTGAATATCCTGGTCCATGGGTATGTTTTGTTTTGAATAAATTAATCTAATTGTATACAACAGTTAGGTCCAGTCAAACTATTAACTCTTTTTTCTGACTGAGCGAGAGGGATTCCATGGGTGGGGTTATCTCAGGACATCCCTACTCAGACTTTTCAGTGGTAGTGCCATTTTTACATTGATCCAATGTTATCGTTCCATTCATTCAAAGTGAGAGAACAGTGTAACATAACACTGTTTGAGTGAGACAAATAGGGTGCATGTAATAGGGTGAATAATGTAATGTGAAATAAAATAAAATAAATCATTATTGTGCTCATATAGCTTCACACAACCTGCCTGCAGAATGACAAGAAAAAACTAAATTGGTGTCTTTTAATCCAGGTATTTGGTAGTAAAATTGCTGTGTAAAAACAATATTGAACTGGTGATTGTGGGGTTGATAAATGCTATAAGGCAGAACCTTAGCTGTAGGGATATCTATTACCAACTACACAGTGGCTCCATTTTCAAAAAACTCTTTAGAGAACATCTCCTCTCATAGCACTACTTACAAGTCTTGCTGATCCTAGTACTTACCACCTGTCTTGAACTGACACTCAACTGTTTAAAAACAGCACTCACTGATGCACTTATTCTTACTGTATTCTACTCTACTGTTTTTAAATTGTCCTAAAATTGTTGAGAGAATTGCTTTAAAACTTAAACTGCTACCATGTTAGTCGCTTTGGTTAAAAATGTGTTAGCCTAATGTAATGTAATATTACTTAAGCATGTTTTAGTGGCAAGAAGCGTTAAGTCTATGTTTTATCCATAATCCATGTTTAATCACTCTTCCATTTTATAGCTTGTAATGTTATCTGAATATATCTAATATCATTTTCCTATTGTTTTTAGAAGGATACCAGTACATAGTCAAAGAGAAAGATATGCACTCGGCATTGTGACTGTTTCCTAATCTCAGGGATCCTTACTCCACCAATGGCTATGTAAGATTTTACTCATTTCCATTTAAGGTAATAATAATGGTCAACTATTGATCTGGATAATCATAGTTCTTGCCCACATTATTTTCCAGGAGCACTTCTACGATGCTGCAAGAGGGACGGGCTATCTGGCATGGTGCCTAAAGCAACGAGTGTCGCAGCGTTTGGTGATGAACAGCTCGGGAGCCTTGGAATATATGAACACCATGAGCTTTTTAAGGAGGTAGACTTTCTAATGAGGAGACACAGCACTCAAAAAATCCTCCATAGAAATGCATGGGGTTAGTTTGTAACGTATGGTGTTGTCTACACACATCACACCCACTCCGTGGCAAACATGGACATGTGAATACATTGAGCCAATCATGTGGTGTGTTGTGAAGACATTGTGCCAATCATGTGTTGTGATCTTGCCGCTGGAGCGGCTAGGGCTAGATGCCCAAAAAGTGTTGCAATATGGCTGCTGAGTGGAGGGACTTGCCTAAAAGGACTTTGCGTATACCCACATGTAACATCACTTCATGGTGCATTATCTGTCTTTCTTATGGAAAATTGGCCCATTATTGCACATGTCTAGTAATAGGTTTGAAGCAAAACACATGTTTGTGAAATTGTAAAAAATCTCTTGATTATATTCAATTATTATGTTTCTTGTTTATGAAATGTTTACTCAGTGTTGCAGAGCATTTTCATGCATATGTGGTTATGGATTGTGAGGAACATTGTTTTATTGTTACAGTCAACAAAAGGCCTATATAAGGTATAAGGCCTTTGCTCAACAAAATGTATAAGGCCTTTGCTCAAAAAAATGCTTATGGACCAAACTTTGACATATATATTGTACCTCTGCACATTTATTTGAGCCATATCATGGCAAATATTAATAAAAGAAAAGTAATTAATTTGCTGTGGTTTGTTTAATATGTTTATTTTGATAAATATATGGCTCTAGAAACTAATTAATTAATTACTCCAATAGAGTTAATTTTGAAACTCTGATAAGAGTTAATTATGAATCACTGATGGAGTTAATGATACACTCCAACAGAGTTAATTTTAACTCTGATAGAGTTCATTATGAAACACTAGGCTAGTGTTAATACGGCAACACTATGGCAAGTGTTATTTTAACACTGATGAGTGAGGATTATATAAACTCTAGAATAGTGTTAAAATTAACACCCGTAGAGTAAAATGAATGAATGAATTAATTAATTAAAAAACACCCATAGAGTAAAAAAACACTGGCCGATTTACTGTGTAGGCATAACTAACATGCAATAATGCCGCCAACAACAACCAAAACTAGGCTAATCATTGTCAACATGTAAATTAAATGTAACATTATTGTGAATCAAATTAAAATGTTCTCTTTTGCAAACGTAGACATAGTAACAGAATAATTTAATAATGTTACAAAGATACTACATCATTCCGTATGTTTCATTAGGCTACTAGGCTGGTTTGCCTTGATTCATTTAGGCTAGGCCTTTTTTATTCAGGGTCATTATTCACAAAGAATTTTTAAGGCTAAAAGTAGCTCCTAACTGGCTTAATTTAGGAGCAACTCCTAAAATAATGGGCGTTTCACTCCTAACTTTAGGACTCCTAATTTTTTCACAAAAAGTAATTCACGAAGCATTTTAGACCTAAAAGTAGCACCTAAGTCTGGGACAGCTTAAGTCAAGAGGACTCCTAACTCACTAAGACCTATTCATAAACAGCTTTTTTGTGGCATTTTTACGTTGCAATGTTTTGAAATGCGTAGCCTATGCGCAACAGGAGCTTCCAATCGCGAGGGAACAATTTTGCATTCATAAAAGAGATGCAATAACGCCACCAACAACAACCAAAACTACTCATTGTTAACATGTAAATGAAATGTAACGTTTCATTGTGAATCAAATTAAAATGTTCTCCTCTTTGCAAACGTAGCCTAGGCATATGGTGACAGATTAATTTAATAATGTTGCACAGGTAGGCTACTACATCAATCCATAGGCCTATGTTTCATTAGGCTACTAGGCTATTTATTTTGCCTTACTCTTTATTCATTTAGGCTAGGCCTTTTTATTCAGCTATTAATCATCTTCCGACCTTCGCACTACTTGTGTAGCGCACGCATTCTCCGACCTGTCACCTGTCACTCATCATCGGAAGAGAGGTGTTTGGAATTCCCGCGTTACAATCGTCAGCCAATCAAGGTGGTCACTTCAGTCAAGCTTGTGCATGAGTAATGACGTCATCCATAGCCACAAAGACTCACTCCTAGTTTAGGAGTTGTCTGAAAGGCTTTGTGAATAACTTTTAAAGGTGCCATGTGTAAGAATTGAGGTAAAAATATCCAAAAAATGAGCTACACGCATCAAAAGAATGAGAAGAAATAAGGGTGATGATGTCATTAAAAAAATGGCAAGGTATAGTGCTGCAGAGATATCAACCAGAATTAGCATGCTAAATTACTAGCCACAGCCCGACAGGTGTCATTATACCAGCTTCGGCCATGGGAGGCGGTATGCGGGCAACATAACCGCCAGCCAAACTGCAGTACACGTTTCTCGGTTGTTACTCTAGGGTAGACCAACTCACTTTCTGGAGGTATACTGCCTCCATCTTTTATGGAATGTGGAGTATGAATTGATTTTTTGGCGGATATTACACATGGCACCTTTAAGAGAAAACTCCAAACTAAAATCTTTAAGTGCGATTTAGGAGTAGCCTACTCCTAGTAGTAAGATAAAAGCCTTTGTGAATAGCCTACGGCCCCAGTTATTCATCATCTTCCGTCCTTGTGTAGCGCACGCATTCTGAGACCTGTCACCTATCATCGGAAGGGAGGTGTTTGGAATCATGCCCGCGTTACAATCATCAGCCAATCAAGGTGGTCACGCTTGCCCATTTACCCAAATTAATGGTCGAATATTACTGATGATCATTAGAGTGCATGAAAATGCACTCTACTGTTATCCGAATTATTCTTAATATTAATATTATTACAGTTCATGAAAATGTACTGTTCTTCCTAGGCAACTTCTTATTACAGGGCATGAAAATGCACTGTACTGTTCTTCCTAGGCAACTTCTTATTACAGTGCATGAAAATGCACTGTACTGTTCTTCCTAGGCAACTTCTTCTTATTACAGGGCATGAAAATGCACTGTACTGTTCTTCCTAGGCTTCTTCTTATTATTCCGCTTACCACTTTTTCCGCACGCAATCTCTCTTGAACAGTTTAACTTAGAAACCTCATTCAAACTTTGTAACGTAGGTCTTCAAACAGATCGGGTTGCTAAGTCTTTTCAACTTTGCAACTTTTATACTTTTTAAACTATTAAAGAAAAACTTTTTAAAAATCCCCATAGACTTAACATTGCCGATTATGACATCATAATACGGCCATTAAGCAATTAAAATCCTATGGCAGGTGTTCAGGCCACCTGCAGCCTCAGGCTTTAAGCATACAATCTGGGTCAATTAAGACTACACATCCTATTCAACTGTTTCCTTTGCCCAAAATTGTTTCAAAATAAAAGTCCTCACTACAATAATCCACTGTTAAACAATGTAATCCATTAAACTACTGAATTTTTACATTCAACTTTTAAACAGTCTGCTTTTAAACTATCATTAAACTATCTATCTATTAAACTAGCTGTCTATCAACAACGTTTAAACTATCTTCATTCAACTTTTAAACTATATACATTCAACTTTTAAACAGTCTACTTTTAAACTATTATTAAACTATCTATTAAACTAGCTGTCTATCAACAACTTTTAACTTGTCATCAACTATGTCAACACTTGTCATCAACTATGACTCCTACCCACTGTAGCTAGTTAGCATGGTTAGCATTGCTAACATTTTTAGCAAAACTGATAAAAATGATTAGCTAGGTTAGCTAAGTCATATGGTTAACATACTTAGCATGTTAGCATGCTAGTTAGCATAACTACTAAAAATGATTAGCTAGGTTAGCTAAGTCACATGATTAGCATACTTAACATAACTACTAAAAATGATTAGCTAGGTTAGCTAAGTCACATGGTTAACATAGTTAGCATGTTAGCATTGCTAGCATAGTTAGCATGTTTAGCAAAACTGCTAGAAAACGTTAGTTAAGTCACTGCAGCCACTGTCTCAGTGTTAAACAATTTAACCCTTTAAACTACTGAACTTTTTAACTGTTCAGCCATTGTAACTGTAGCTAGTTAGCATTTTTAGCATTTTTAGCAAAACAGCTAAAAATGATTGCTAACCATGTTACTTAGCTAACTTAGCTATAGTTAGCATGTTAACATTGTTAGCATGCTAGTTAGCATTTTGCATTTCTAGTTATTATTCCGCTGACGCTTTTTGTGCGTTTAACACAGCTTCAACCGTTTAACTTAGAAACTTCATTCAAACTGCGTTGCGTAGGTCTTACTTATGTGACTTCAGCTATGTATTTTTCGACTTTGTAACTTTTATACTTTTTAAACTATTAATTAAAAACTACTAAAATTTCCCCATTGACTTAACATTAGATTATGACATCACAATAAAGCAATTAGAATCTTATGCCAGGTGTTCAGGCCACCTGGAGCCACTGTCTCAGGCTTTAAGCAAACAATATGGCTGTATTAAGACTGCAGATCCTGTTCAACTGCTTCCTGTGCCCACAACTGTTTCAAAATAAAAGTCCCTTTAAACTATCCAACTTTTTAACTGTTCAACTGTTATAAACTGTTTAACTGTTACTGGAACTGTTTGTCAACTATGACTCCCATCAACTGTATCCTCTGCCTTCAACTGTTTCAAAATAAAAGTCCTCACTAGCTAGTTAGCATCATTAGCATTGTTAGCATGTTACCATTTTTAATAAAACTGCTACAAATGATTAACTAAGTTAGCTAAGTAACATGGTTAGCATAGTTAGCATGTTAGCATTGTTACTTGCAAGTAACTTGGTCAAAATAATTAGCTTTGTTAGCATAACTGCTAACTGCAAACATTAGAGCCATTCCAACTGTCAGTTATCGTCAACTATCTACCTATATAGAGCCTTTAAACTATTTGTCTATCAACACGCATTAAACTATCAGTATGTCAACAACTTTTAAACTATCTACATATAACTTTTAAACTTTCAACATTCATGAAACTATCTGTCTTTTAAACTATCTGTCTATTAACAACTGTTAAACTATCTACATTCAACTTATAAACTGTCTACGTCTAAACTATCAACTTTTTATTAAGCTATGCTATGTCTGTCCTAGCTTCATTTTCATGCACTCGTAATTCCCTGGAATTACATTCTCTAGTTGTTATTTAAGAACATGCAGTGTGCGTAGGGTACCAAAAACATCTTGCTCGTAAAAAAGCATCATAACGCACATTCTGGCGGGTCTGTTATTTACTGTAGGCTGCGCAAACCACAGGCCTTTATTTTGGGCATTCATTCATTCATTCAACCTTTATTTATTCTCGGAGGGTCATTGAGGGAAGCCCTCATTTTCAATGAAGCCGAAATTATAGAAGCGAAGCAAAGCGCTCCACAAACAAGACAACATTCGAGGCCTTCTTTTGAAGAATTTTATATAAAGTCTGCGCTAACAGTAATCCTCCTGCCCCTGATAGGCCTACCACAGCTGTGGATAGTGTGGAATGTTCAAGTAATAACACAATCCAATGTGTGTCTCAATTGTCCCCCGCTGACCACCTCCCACATTTCTCTAGATTTTGCAACGAACTTACATGACACAATGCCATAAAATATGCCAGTTTTAGGACACAGAATAATGTTTGTAATGATACCAGGTAGGCCTACGTTTAACAGTACCTAACAAGTGTAATGAGCTATTCATTGTCGAAGGTGCATGGTGAAGTGAAATTCTTACTTTGGAAAACAAACATTTGCCGATATCATCGCCGATCATCAGAATATTGCAACAGATTCTTCTTAAGAATTCTTCATAAAGCAGATGTATTTGTTTATTGTACAGAAAAATAAAAATGACATGTCAAGCAGTCAATTGACTATATTGCAGTCAAGAAGTAGGGCAAATTAAGACACTGTTTTGATTTGCGTAGTTGCCAGAGGCGTATCAAGCTTTTTAAAAGTGTGGGGGTTGTGGGATAGGGAAGTGAAACAATCCGGCCAAATTATAAATAACTCCCTACAGAGACGTTGCAAGTATTTTCTGAGACTATATTGCCAGGTGTTTCCCCCGAAATTTTTTTGAAATTCTGATTGCTAAATACACCATTTTAATGCAGTTTGGGAGGGACAGAACAAGCAGCGCTTCTCATCTGTGTGGCTCATGTGACACGTAGGCCTACATTATCTACCTGCTATCTCTTCACTTTTTGACACTACCCTACATGGAGACACATTTCATGTTATAAATGAAGAAATCATTTCAGAAATTATGTTTTGTGCATATGGGTTAGCAGGCTACAATAAAATTGCCTAACAGACAACAGCCTAATTTCGAGGTATCACTGGACTATTAATATGCCTAACTATAATACCTATTAAATAAATGTAAAGGACACAGAATAATGAAAGAACTGTAAGCTCAAATTCAAAAACGTTTGAAGTCTACCCAAACATAAGGGAATATAAATAAATTGTGTTGCATATAGCCAGCTTAATTAATGTCAATTTAAAGATTATGATTAGCAGTTTCTATGCTGTTTTCAATGATATTTACAGGAAGCCACGTTATTGTTTAAACTATTGTTGCTTCTATCCCACGTTACCTTTCACTCGCTGCAGGGATGCACACATTGCATGAGCGCTCATAAGCGTTCTATTTGAGTTCTACATGGTGGAAATCTTAGCTCTCAGATGTAGAACTCAAATGTGCCGCCGTTTGTAAGATAAAATAAGACGTTCTAAATGGATCGCGATGTAATGAAGCTGTTTTTTTCCAAGCGTCTTGAAGACGTATGTGTGCTGACTGGGCTATGTCTATATAGTTGATGACACCAAATGAATAAGTAGGCTATTTCTGAATGGGGAAACTTTTAGCCTTTTAGTTTATTTTTCTTTCAGTCCGCGGTTCCATACCATTCAAACTTGCTGCAAATGACGTGTGAAGCACCGGGCATAACTTAATTTCGCGGCTACGTGCAGTAGGCCTAGGCTAATTGTTGAGGAGGCCCATTGTTTGAGAAAAGCTGCAGATCATAGGCAGAGAAAGCATAATGCTCTATGAACAGTAGCCAAAGGTCTTTCTGGAGAAACAACATGTGCCTTGGTGCACGCACCCCCGCTTTCACTTTGACTCCCTGCATTTCTACATTGTGACAAAAACTGTAAGTCAGACAGTGAATTTTTGTTTAGCATAATGTGGTAACAATTATTACAGTGCATGAAAATGCACTGTACTGTTCTTCCGAGGCTTCTTCTTACTGTACTGTTCTTCCTAGGCTTCTTATTCTTATTACAGTGCATGAAAATGCACTGTACTGTTCTTCCAAGGCAACAACATCAACAACAACTTATTATTCCGCTTACCACTTTTTCCGTACGCAATTTCTCTTGAACAGTTTAACTTAGAAACTTCGTTCAAACTTTGTAACGTAGGTCTTCAAACGGACCAAGCTGCTATGTCTTTTCAACTTTGAAACTTTTATACTTTTTAAACTATTAAAGAAAAACTTTTTAAAAATCCCCATAGACTTAACATTGCCGATTGTGACATCATAATACGTCCGTTAAGCAATAGTCCCGAAGTGTGACGTAGCGTTTCCATGACAGCAGAATCACTGGATCTAAACAAACTTTCGAAGTGGCATAAATAGCATTGAATTTAGACATGTGGTATCATTTCTAGCTAATAAAAATAAATATATCCATTTAAACGTGTTTTACCTGCTAGGCAGCAGCTTAGCCACATAACACGGATTCCCTGGCAGGTGTAATAGAAAGAAACAAAATTCCAGTGGATATTTCACGTCTTCTCAAAGACTGGCGGCTGTTAAGAGCGACGTTTTTTGCCAAAAAAATAAAGCAAAAACACGTCCATGAATTTAAGGATTTTAACCGCATGCTGTGAAGTTACATAGGTCTCTTTTACGGAGGAAACCCATGCTAAAATAAAATGCTGTAGTCACGAATTTGATCGTGTTGGTATGAATATATGTTGTAGTATGTGATTCCTACAGTGTAAAAAAATATACTAACGTCTTAGAAACGTTGTAAAATTGTTGAAATAGATTAAGAAAGCCACCGCTATGGCGATTTCAATGGTTAGATTGAGTTGTTTAGATCCAGTGAAATTGCTGCCTTGGCAACGCTATGTCATGGCTTCGGGACTCTATTAGAATCCTATGGCAGGTGTTCAGGCCACCTGGATCAACTGCCAGTCTCAGGCTTTAAGCATATAAACTGGCCCTATTAAGACTACACATCCTGTTCAACTGCTTCCTCTGCCAAAAACTGTTTCAAAATAAAAGTCCTCACTACAATATTTCACTGTTAAACAAATTAACCCTTTAAACTTACTGAACTTTTTAACTGTTCAGCCATTGTAACTGTTACTTGTCATCAACTATGACTCCTACCCACTGTAGCTAGTTAGCATGGTTAGCATAGTTAACATTTTTAGCAAAACTGCTAAAAATGATTAGCTAAGTAACATGGTTAGCATAGTTAGCATGCTAGTTAACATTTTTAACAAAACTGCTAAAAAGGATTAGCTAAGTTAGCTAAGTAACATGGTTAGCATAGTTAGCATGCTAGTTAGCATTTTTAACAAAACTGCTAAAAAATAATTAGCTAGGTTAGTTAAGTAATATGGTTATGGTTACGGATTTAGCAGACGCCTTTGTCCAAAGCGACACATAAATACAAAACAACATAATAATATTTAAAAATGAACAGGGAACAGATTAAAATGTAGGTCAAATATAGTAAGGAGAATAGTTGTAGTACACAATAATATCAATTCAAGCAATAGCCTAATAAAAAGCGATGTAAAAAAGGGGAAAGGCAATAATAAAACAATAATGTCAATTCAATCAATAATATAAAAACAATGACATGCTAAGACTACATTAAGGAGAATATCAATAATAAACAATAATGTCAAATTAATTAACAGCCCAATTAAAATAAAACAACATTATATAAACCATAACACATAAGCTTTTTTTTTTAAACAACTAAGTATGTCTTTAGACCCCTCTTAAGCGACCCAAAACTACCACAGGAGCGAGGAGAGCACTGGGCAGTTCATTCCACCAACATGGAACCACTGAAGAAAAGAGTCTGGAATTAGACCCAGTTTTCATGACTGGTCGACACAACATCACGCTCACCAGAAGACCGCAGTGGGTGGTTGGGGATGTAAGGCTTGATTATTGAATTAAAATAACTAGGAGCAGATCTAGTTAGTGCCCTATAGGCCAAAGTGAGAGATTTAAATTTAATTCTGGCTACTATAGGGAGCCAATGGAGAGTAACTAGGAGAGGAGTTACATGTGTCCTCTTTGGCTGATTGAAGACCAGGCGTGCTCCAGCATTTTGAATCAGCTGTAATGATCTTGTTACACAAGCGGGTAAGCCAGCTAATAGTGAATTACAATAGTCCATCTTAGAGATGACCATGGTCTGAACAAGAAGTTGTGTGGAATCTTGTGTCAGATAAGGTCTGATCTTCCTAATGTTGTAAAGCATAAACCGACATGATCTTGCAATAGAAGCTATATGCTCAGAGAAGTTAAGTCGGTCATCAATTACAACGCCCAAGTTTCGTGCCGATCTAGTTGGGGTCAGTGAAGTTGAGTCAAGGTGGATGTTAATCTGTTGGGGAATAGCTGTTTTAGCTGGAAACACCAAAAACTCTGTTTTTGAGAGATTAAGCTGAAGGTGCCGATCTTTCATCCAGGCTGAAATATCCTTAAGGCATGCAGAAATCCGGTGGGAAACACTAGAGTCATCAGGTGGGAAAGACAGGTAAAGTTGAGTGTCGTCTGCATAACAGTGATAGTCAAATCCATGGGAGCGAATGGTATCACCTAAGGAAGTGGTGTAAATAGAGAAAAGCAAGGGTCCTAATACTGATACCTGAGGCACACCTGTGGTGAGGTCATGAGACTTAGATACCTGTCCCTGCCAAGACACGTTGAAAGAACGCCCTTTAAGGTAAGATTCAAACCAGTCAAGAGCTTTTCCAGAAATTCCCAGTTCAGATAGTATAGATAGGAGAATGTCATGGTTAACAGTATCAAAGGCTGCAGATAAATCTAGTAGAATTAATACTGATGACTGAGCAGAGGACTTAGCTACTCTCAATGCTTCAGTCACAGACAGAAAAGCAGTTTCAGTAGAATGACCACTCTTGAAACCAGACTGCATAGGGTCTAGTAGATTATTCTGATGAAGAAAGTCACAAACTTGCTTGAAGACCACTTTCTCCAAAACCTTTGACAAGAAAGGAAGAAGGGAGACAGGTCTGTAGTTCTTCACCTCAGTTGGATTAAGTGTAATTTTCTTTAGCAGAGGTGTAACCCTAGCCTGTTACATAATATAATATATAATATAATAAAGGATAGTAATAATATGGTTAACATAGTTAGCATGCTAGTTAACATTTGTAGCAAAACTGTTAAAAATGATTAGCTAAGTTAGCTAAGTAATATGGTTAGCATAGTCAGCATGCTAATTAGCATAGTTAGCATGACTACTAAAAATGATTAGCTAGGTTAGCTAAGTCACATGGTTAACATAGTTAGCATAACTACTAAAAATGAAAACATTAGCTAAGTTATGTAACTTGGTTAACATTATTATCTTTGATAACATAGTTAGCATAACTGCTAGCAAACATTAGAGCCATTCCAACTGTCAGTTATCGTCAATTATCTACCTAAATAATTTAACTATATAAACTATCCACCTATTTAACTGTTCAGTCATTCCAACTATATTAAACCTCATCTACCTAGCAACCAATATAGTTTGTTTTTACTCTGTATGATATTTTACATCATATTTTTTGCATTTTCATGCACTGTATTTCCTTCAGGAAATGCTTTTCTAGTTATTTCAGTTCTACCTCAAATCTGATCACTGCAGACGTTATAATGCAGACCCAAGCAGCAGCACAGCCTTGAAAGACGCACTTAGAATTTGATCAAGGCGGCTCTGGTTCTTCACTGGCGCGATTGGCTGGATGACCGCTCAATCAAATCAACAGACCTATTTGTGTCTCTCTGTGTGTGCGCGTTATCAGAGCCCGCCCTTTTTAGACATAAGGTTCCAACTCTTTACGTAAGCGTTTATTTCCATATATTTTACTTTCGTTTTAATCTGACAAAAAGTGTGGGGGATAGAATCGTGTTTCAGCAAAAGTGTGTACGTTATAACACCCACATCCCCCACGCTTGCTACGCCCCTGGTAGTTGCGTTACCCCCAACACTGACAATAACATAGACAGCAAATTTAGATATCTTTTCGTTTTTGTGGAGCAGCACCGGTAGGCTATCAAAAGCAGATTTCGATTTTCGCTACCACCGTGTAGTCAAGCCTTAAGCCATACCCTTAATCGAGGTAATGTTTAATTACGATTTATTTTGTTATTGAATTCGTAGGCTGGGATTCCTCTCGGTAACAATTACGTTTAAAGGTAGCCTAGCCTCCTGCTTTTTCAGAAGGAGCGGCAGTCAGGCTACTGACAGAGCTATGTACAGTGGCAGAGCGACGCACAGTGGCTGAAAGTGGTACTAAAGCTTCACGCATCTTCACGCTTCGTAATGCACGACTGAAGTGCCCATTTGAAAGCGATGCCCACTGTACAGCTCATGGCTAAGAGTTTGTCTATGTAGCCATAATTTTTGTTTTCACAAACTGCTAAGCACGCATGTATTTAAGTGTCTTAAAAAAGTGTGCTTAAATTGGGCAATGCATAATTTCATAAACAGGCCAAATAGAAAATAAATGTTAAATATAGCCTAGATATAATATTAAAATTAGATGATGTAGTATTTTGGTCATGTTTTTTCATCAAATGTTCATACTGTATCTCTAGTGGCTGGTAAAAAAGTTGAGTGGCTAGCCACAATGGTAGGTGGAAAAAAATATTGTATTTCCATCCCTGATACATACATACACTCATACACACATTCATATTTGTAAGTCTCAATCTGTCCACTTCTTTCCACAAAACTCACCAGAAGTCATCATTTAAGGGGTTATTTTTAAAAAAAAAATCTAAGGGGGGGGGGGGGGGGGTGGAATGCCCCCGGACCCCCCTACAATTGCTGAGCTACTACCTTTTTCAGGTGGGCAGGGCGGCCCTTTTCATGTCTGTGCCCAGGGGCGCAGTGGCTCATAATCCTTCCATGCCACAATCCTTCCAAACACTGCACCATGGTCTTGTTTTTTAAGTGTCAAATGTACAATCAATAAATTAATTGTACATTTTGAAGAAACTTTTCCATTCTATTAGGTTTTTTTACATAGGCCTAAATCAGGGATTATACATAGCAAAAGAGAGGGTGCAGACATTTTTTAAATTAGGTTTAGGGAAAAATGTAACGCACACGCACTATGACTTCACAAAATCTCACTCCAACCAAACATCCAGTCTGAGTCTGAGGATGTCCTAAAATGGACACCGTACTCGTGACGTAGCCAAGTGACATCCCCCGGTCTTCTCTTCAGAAATAAATATTTGACCAGAAGATTGACACGCTCACATTAAAGAGACTTACAGTAGTTGTGCTGTTGCAGATATCGGCATCTGGCTAATAGTATTACGGCAGTTAAATTGAAGAGCCTACTGTGTAACCTACTCAACGTAGGCTACAGACTGAGCGTGCTAGCTAACAGGATCAGAGCGCTTCTCATGTACCATTATAGGAGGGGGGCCTATGTGTCTAATTTGGGGGCTTGTGGGATTTGCATGTTAATTTTTGGAGAGTATTATATCTTTGTTGTAAAAAAAAAACATGTCTCCATTTTTTTGAAGGTTTTGAAGGACCCAAATCAAAGGTCAAATTCAGAAAAGGTCAAATTTGGTGTTTTGTCCATAAACCTCACATTGCTGGTATTATAGCATAGGGTTTGGTGCCAAAAAGCAAAGATATTCTACAAGGTAGTGTGCAATAGTGGACCACATAAACAATACAACATTATAAAACATTTTTTCAGAGCACAAAGTGCAGAGATCTCTGTTAAATCAAGTTTAATAGACTTTTACATAGTACCAGCTGAAGTCTGTAAGGCCTTCCGAAGCCTATGTAAGCGTGAAGAAAAGAAAGGGTAAAGGATCAGCTAGACAAACAGACAGGTGTGTGTGTGTGTGTGTAAGAGAGAGAAAGAGAAAGAGAGGCACTACCAGCATGGACGGATTATGAACTTTCAGGCCCCTGGCCCCAGATGTATTAAGGGCCCCCCCACTAATTGTTGTGGGGGACATTTTTTAAATGTATTTGATGTGATTTCCTGTATTCTGGTGCATTTTGGGGATGGCCAATTCTTTATTTTAATCAGATTCATAGCCTATGTGTTGATATTGAGGCAATGATTCCATGCAATGGCTTGGGCCCTCTGACTCCTTGGGCCTCTGGGTTTGGGCCCGGTAGGCCCGTGCAGTAATCCATCCCTGACTGCCAGCTATCAACAGCCAACTGTCACTGGTAGTCATAGAATTTAGAATATCGAATAACTTGAAGCACATAGTGCTCTGTTCTTCATGGTTGGTGATATTAGTGACCTTCTAGCCTTCTACATTTGAGCAAGCACATTTTCATAGTTCATGGTGGCACAGTCTAGTTTCTGAGGTGTGTCTTTCTGTTAGTCAGGTGATGGCACACATATTCTAAAAGAAACAGATTTTGGGCTATGTATCCAGTGGCAGATATGTGAATCACTAGAGACATATGCCAAATTTCTTTTTTTTGTCCATGAGAGAGTATGGAGATGGGTATCACAGATCAGCCAACGATACAGTGCAGTTATTTTACAACAGAACAAAGCAGTCTGGCACAGGAACTGCTACAAATCCACCTGTAACAGTGAGCATCTGCAGCATTCTAAGATTCGCTACTAGAAATCATGTGAAGCAGGCAGGATTCAATGTCTTCAGAAAAGTAGACCATCTTCTGAACCTGGCAAAGCAATGCAATAGTCTATCCTTGTTCAGCAGCAGAGATGACAAAACAATCTTCAATTTCAATGCAGGCAACCAACCAAGAACTATAAGTAATATTTTGAAGTCAATGACTTTTTAAGGACTTCCTTATGTCCTTTGTGTGAAGCTGCATTTTGTATAAGCTGTAAGCTCTGTTCAGGTATTATTAAATGGTAAAATAGCAATGCAAAGTTTTGGTGATCGGCATCTGGTAAGGATAAGGACTTTTATCTTTGTGTTCCTTAAATGGTAAAATTAAGTTTTGGTGATCTGTTTTATGTGATTACTTAGTGCTAGGTCCTTGTGGATGAGGTCAGTGGAAGATCACTATATGTAGCTTGTGATGTGGATAGGATATCCCTCATCTTTTTAGAACCTAAAACCACTCCACATTTTACCATAATCTGGGTAGATGGTTTATTATGGACCTGTACAAATTGTTGACGGTTAGGAAGGTATGATCTGAACCAGTGTTTTTCGACCTTTTTTGTGCCACGTCACACTTTTGACACTTAAAATGTCCCACGGCACACTAACACTAATCCTGTGTGAAGAAAAAAATAAAAACATACCATAGCCTAAAATTTCAAATAATACACAGGTATGGCCTTATTATGGCTTCTATAAAAGACCTGCTCAATAAAACAAGCGCCCTCTGTTTCATTTGTAGGTGACTATATCTAATTTAATTGTTGTTTTGAACTGGATATGTGATGATTCTGTGAATACTGGATATGGGGCCCCCGTTGTACAATGCCTGCATACCACAAATAGTGCAATCATACAATCAATGAGAGTATGTGGTTATAAATTCTTTGATGCAACAGTTGCTTTTCTGGACCAGTGAGTGACATTTGGGTAATTTTCTGCGGCACACCTGATGATCTCTCACGGCACACTAGTGTGCCCCGGCACAGTGGTTGAAAAACACTGATCTAAACCATGCGAGTGCTGAGTCTTTGATGCCTATCAAATTTTCAAGCCTAAGTAGTATGTCATGGTCTATGGTGTCAAAGGTAGCGCTGAGGTCCAGGAAGACCAGTATCGATACAAGGCTAGGTTTTTTGAGGGAGGGCTTAATAACAGATGTCTTAAACGACTGCGGTACATGCCCTGATAGCATTGAATTATTTATAATCTAAAGCAAAATATTATCTAGGAAGGGGAGAGCAGTCTTAAGAAGGTGAGTAAGGTTTAAGGTTTAGACTAGTTGTAGATTTTGATGAGGAAATTGTGGAGGTGAGATCTAATATGTTGTGTATATGTAAATGAATTAAATGTTGTTTGAGGTCTCATCTGTGATTTTGCTATCTTTCAGCAATGGAGTATGTGTATTAGGTGAAACTGATTGGTTATTGATCTTATCTCCAATTGTTTGACATACAATCATACTGTTAAAAATAAGAAAATAACTGTTTTGTGAACTTTATTCAACATAGCCAGTGATTTAGGCGAAATGTATGGTGTTAATTATAGTGAAATATACAAATTCACAAAAATAGGGTTAAAACAGGTAAAAAAAAAAATGGAGACATAATTTTTCTCCATGTTCAATGACCTCTAAAGACAGTCCAACCACTATCCAAAAATTAACATTTCAATCCCACAGAAACCACATAGGCCCCCTGACTATTAGCTCGAAAGGCAACCTTGGATACCGGAGATGTCACGAAATAGATCCCCATCTATCTAAGACAGAAAATACTATTCCAAGATGAACTTGCAACCATGAGGACGGGGCTAAATGGAGCAAACTTCAGTATAGTCACTGTTGCTGTACCCATGCCTGACCTGCTCTGACAGAGTACTTAATCAATAACGTTATTGCTACCTTAGTTAAGTTAGTTACGCCATCAACACCTTAAATAAACATTTCGTCAAATTAGCTTGATGTAGCTACATGCTATTTAACTAGCTTCAGTAGCCTAGATCAACATTGATCCCCGCAGCCCATTAGTAGCTTGTAACTTCCTAAACTTGTTTTAACTTTTCAACGTTATATTATGTTACATGAAAGTGTGCAGTGAATTTTTGATCCAATAAGTAGAAAATAAGTTAGCAGAATACACGTTTTGCCTCCTGAGACAGAACATTATTACCGTTTCTTTTTATTTCCAGAATGTCCCTTTTCCCGTTTTAACGTTACTCGAAGAATTGTATTGTCCGGGAACATGGCAAAGTGCAGGCGTATACAGAGGACTTGAAAAGTTGGACGAGTTCACTTGGTGGTGGTGGTCCAATATTCTTTGCACTGTACAACCGGTCAGCATAAACACTGTAACGTTAGGGCTTGACAGGAAATCAATGTCCATATTTTAAGAATGTGTGATGAAATCATTTGGTGCAAATCTTCAATTCATGTAATACAAATCAGTAAAAATACACTAATTGGAGAAGTGACTAATTCCAGAATATGAGGAAATTATGACCATTATTTGCCGCTAACCACCTTAGTTGTGCTAGACAAAATATTGTAATGATCTGAGCCTAGCTATTGATGACTGTGCTCCCATAATGCTGTGCAGTGTATGTGTGTGTAATGTTGATGTTGGTTTTAGTATGAGTAATTGCGTTTACCTCGTCATGTATGTGTTAGCTGGTATAGTCTTTCTTTATGTTGTACCTCATGTGTTTACCCCGTGTATTGTATGTGACTACCCTGTTTGTGTATCGTGCTTGTTTAATTGACCTCCTTTGTTTTGCCTGTGTAATGGCGTTCGTGTGTTTTGGTGCTTAACCAATCAAGACCATTTTGAGACAACCTTTGCAGTTTGTTACATTGGTGTCAGAAGTGGGATGGCGACCCTACTGGGCCGGAGGAGAAAGCTGCAACTGATGCCCTGGCGATGATGAGTTTCCTGCCAAGGCGGCTCTTGACAGCTTCGCCCATGGCCACCTGCTGGGCCCAGCAGGCCGAGCCAGCCTGCAGCGTGACCGTGACGAAGAGCCCGGCCACAGGAGGAGCGAACGGGCTGATGGCAGCATCCCGCCCTTGAACCCGCTCCACGCGGAGGCGATGGAAACCGGCGGTCCCGGTCGGCGGCGGCGGTAGAATGGCGTAAAGTTAAAATTGCCCCTACAATGGCCCCAGCGTAAAAGTTGCCCCACTACAATGGCCCCAGCGTAAAGTTGCCCCACTACAATGGCGAAGGCCACTGGCGACATACCTGGTACAGGTCGGCTGGCAGCCGAGCTGAATGGCTGGTCGGCCCGGAGAGAAGCGGGTGTACAGGTGGAGTTGGCTCTGGAGGGCTACAAGTATTAGAAGACCTGCCACGGCCGAGCAAGTAAGCTGGACCTTAATCGAAGCAGCTCTGCAGCGGCGATTCGGCCAGAGAATCTTCATCAGCCAGAGAACAACTTCGCTTCCAGGCGGACACAGGGGGAGAGACTGGGCAAGTTAGCGGCTGACCTGCAGCTGTATGCCGGCGTGGCTACCCAGCGTACAGCCAGGGTCTACATGAAGAGATGGCACTGGGCGTGCGAGAGGCATCCACCCAGAAGCGGCTAAAGAACACCTTAAGCCTGGCCCCAGCTCGCTGTCCGTGGCTTCGCGGAAGCGAGCGGGTGGAAAACATCTTCCGCACAACAGAGTCGAGGCATTGCGTCGCCAGACATCGATGGAGGAAGGCGGGGAGGAACTGGAGGTGCAGCGGCAGACCACGGCACAGCCACCCAACGCCCGCCCGCGAGTGGGAAGAGGCCTGCCAGCAGGGGCCGGATGCCACCCGGTGTGGCGAGCAGGACACATCGCGTGGTACTGCCCAGCCCGGCACCCCTCACGCTTCGCGCCCCAGTTACTAGAAGAAGGTGGCACGGCGGGAGGGGCTATGGACTGCATATCGGCTGGGCGGCTCGGCCAAACCAGAGGACTGTATGTGGACTGCACGCTAGATGGGACTCGGTGTCGGCGCTTTGTCGATACTGGCTCCACCATCTCGCATGCGCCCGGTCTCTTACCCGCACGCTGGTAGCCAGACCCAGAGGCTGGGAAAAGACAAAAACGTGCATCACAACAGTTACCCGGAGAGGCGGAACTGTATTGACAAAAGTGGTGTCGCGTGTGCATCAGCGGTGAGACGGCGAGCGCCCGGCTTTGGTTGGCTAGCATTCAGGATGATTGCATTTCGGCCTGGGCGTGCTAGAGAAATGGGGGCTGTGGTGGACATTTCGGTTCACACTACACTTGGGGGCGAGCAGCATAGTGTTGCACAAAGCGGGGGAAAACAGAGCATGAAGTGCGGAGAGCTGGCGCCGATGAAGAACTCTCCAACTTCGCTCCACACACAAGTCCGCGGGGAAGCCCGAACTCGCCAAAGAGTACTTCGTCATCCCAGACTCGCCCCTCCCCACACAAGAAACTCAAGCCCGAAAACAACAGGTCTCATCCAGGTCCGCTTGCTGAGTCTCTGCCCCTCCCCACACAAGCCCGCGAAACTCAAGCCAGCGAAAACAACAGGTCTCATCCAGGTCCGCTCGCTGGGGGCCGCCACTGCTCAGCTCCGCCCACCAGGGGAGGAGCCAAGAGCGGGGTTGAGCCAGCACCACTCTCCGGCTCAGAGAGCACTGTCCTCTGTAGAGACAAGGCAAGCCGTAAATGAACTCTGCACTTTCGTAGCTGTGAGGGGCTGAGTGAAGCACAGGGTAGCCAGGTCGCGAGACTACTAGCAGCGATACACCCGACATCTTCGGGCCAAGAGAGATGAGGACTGCACCCGAGCGAGCCTGGTCCAACCACGATATCGACACGAAATGCCCGGCCCATTCCGACTTCAGCCTCGCCGGCTTACCGTTAAGCCCAAGCGACAAGCAGCTGAAGAAAAGATCAAGGAAATGGGGCGGCAGGAGTGATCGAGCCAAGCAGTAGTCCCTGGGCTGCGCCCGGCTGTACTTCGTCGGAAGAAGGGCGGCTCGTGGAGGTTCTGTGTTGACTACAGGCCTCAACCAGGTAACCCGGAAAGACTCCTACCCGCTCCCCGATTGGCGATCGCGCTGGACAGCATTGCGGCTCCTGCTGGTTTAGCTTCGCTGGACTTACCCAGTGGCTACTGGCAGATTGAGCTAGCCCGGAAGCTCGGCGAAGACAGCGTTTATCATCGGGCAAGGGCTGTGGCAGTTCGAGGTACTTCCGGCCTATACAGCGGGCCAGCAAACTTAAAAGCGGCTGATGGGGCGTGTCCTGGCGGGCATTCCGCGAACATGCTGCGTGGTTTACCTGGGCGACATCCTGTGTCATGCAACAGACTTTACGGTGCCATAGGACATCTGGAAAAGGTGTTCGACGTCATCACGGGGTGCTGGGCTCAAGCTGCACCCGAAAAGTGCCACCTGTTCGGAGGCAAACCGATTCCTGGGCCATGTCGTGGGGGCTGCGGAGTGGCCACCGACCCAGCTAAGGTGGAGGCGGTGAGGCGTTGGCCTGTTCCACACAGCGGTGCTGAGCTGCGGGCTTCCTGGGCCTGGCGTCATATTACAGGCTTCATTCGGGACTTTGCTACAGTCGCCAGTCCGCTGCATCGATTGATGCACAAAGGGCAGCTCTTCGAAAGTGGACCACGAGAGTGCGGTATGGCATTCGGCTGCTGCGGAGGGCTATGCGAGGCCCGGTGCTCGCCTTCCCTGACCCTCGACTGCCGTTTATCCTGGACACAGGCGCCAGCGGCATGCCGTCGGCGCCGATCCTCACAAGCAGGCGAGCAGGGCGAAAGCAAGTGGTCGCGATACTTCAGCCGCTCACTGGACCGGCGGAGAAGAATTACTGGGCGTGATTACCCAGAGAACTGTTGGCTGTGGTGGTGGCAGTCGCCATTTTCGAACCTACCTCACGCAAACGGTTCCTGCTGAGAACGGACCACGCGTCGCTCACCTGGCTGCTGAACTTCAAAGAACCAGAGGGCCAGCTGGCTCGCTGGTTGGAGGCGCTCCAGGACTACGACATGGAGATTCGACACCGGGCGGGTCGCCTTCACAGCAACGCGGACGCCCTGTCCAGGAGGGAGGAGAGGAGCCTGGCCGCGGCTCAACCGGAGCCCGCTCGTCGGCTACAGGCTGCATCACCGCTGGCAGAGAGAGAGAGTCGCTGTTTTCAACGCTAGCCAGCGTCGCGCCAACGAGAGGGTCAACGCTCGCCAACAGCACGCCATTGAGGGAGCCAACGCTCGTCAGCAGCACGCCAGCGAGAGACTCAACGCTCGCCAGCGCCGCGCCATCAAGAGAGCCACCGCTCGCCAGCTTCACGCCAGCGAGAGAGTCAACGCTCGCCAACAGCACCCCGAGGTCATTCGCCACCTTCCGCTACCAGCTACGGTGATCGAGGGCCGGAACCAACGCACCGCAGCCCAACGCCACAACGCAGCACTGCAGAGCGGCAGCTGGGGCCACGGACGCCAGCGAGTCGCCCGGTGGACGATGATGTCGAGGGAGGAGATCGGAAGGCTAATCGAAGAAGGCATACGCTTCGGCCGGTGTGGTCATGGATCGAAGCCGGTCAGCGACCGCCATGGACTGACGTATCAGCACTCGATCCAGAGACCAAAGCGATTTATTCACAGTGGCCGGGAATAGTAGCACGTCAAGGACTGTTGTATAGACACTGGCGAGCTCCCGATAGGCAATCTGACATTTTCCAGTTGCTGGTTCCTGCTGGATTACGAGCCTGTGTACTGGAACATGTGCATGGGGCAGTGGGGGGCTGCTCATTTCGGCATTGCAAAGACTCTTCGCCGGCTGAGAGGCCACTTCTATTGGCGGGATGCAGGCTGGACGTTGAACTGCATGTTCACTGCTGTGACGCCTGCACAGCTTAAGAAGGGCCCCACGCGACGCCAGACGCCCGCTGCAGCAATCGAAGTCGGGCCCCCATGGAGCGGGTAGCCGCCGATGTCATGGGCCCACTGCCAGTCACAGAGGGGAAATCGCCACGCGTTCGTGGCCATGGACTATTTCACTAAGTGGCCGGAGGCGATCGCGGTGCCAGATCAGAGTGCTCACACATACATAGACAGACTGGTCACTGAGATGGTCTGCCGGTTCGGGGCACCGGAAGAGC
Source organism: Alosa alosa (assembly GCF_017589495.1). Lineage (NCBI taxonomy): Eukaryota > Metazoa > Chordata > Actinopteri > Clupeiformes > Clupeidae > Alosa > Alosa alosa. The sequence continues at coordinate 35,842,102 of NC_063197.1, read as the reverse complement.
TCCACAGCGACCAAGGGCGAATTTCGAGGCAGAGGTGTTTGCTGAGGTTTGCCAGCGCATGGGCATCCGAAAAGCAGAATCGACACCTCTGCATCCACAAAGCGGCGGGCTGGTGGAACGGTTTAATCGACTCTAGCAGTGCAGCTGGCCATATTGGCCGAACCGCCCGACAAAAGGACTGGGACTTACACTTGCCCCTGGTGCTCTGGGCATATCGCATAGCCGGTGCAAGAGTCAACGAAATGCACACCGGCAGCTCTGATGTTCGGGGCGAGCTACGACGCCAGTGGACTTGGTGTTCGTTCGCCTCCCGAAGCTGAGATTGGAGGTAAGCCAGGGCTGGAATACTACGAAAGCAGCCACGCGAGAGACTGAAAGGAGTACACGAAGTTGGCCAGGCAGGCTATGAGTGAAGCTGGAATACGCCAAAAGCGAAGCTTACGATCCGCTGTCCCGCCAGGAGTTCCAGCCCGGCGCGATAAAGTGTGGGTGTACTGCCCGGAGAAAGAAAGGCATTTCCCGAAACTCACTAGCCAGTGGGTCGGGCCGCACATGTCTTAGAGAAGCTGTCTGATGTGGTCTATCGTGGTGAGACTGATTGCCGCCGGAGAGTTGTGGCTTCCACCGTGATCGACTGGCCCAGATCGCCCCTGGCCTCAGCTGAGGGTCGTGGGAGACTTTGACACTGACTCTGTGGAACCTGGTGACAATGGAGTTGTGGCTCTAACACCGTCACCGTGCAGCCTTCACCGGAAGTCACCGCCCTGACAGCTGGGTTTCACAACGCCAGCGTGGCCCCAGCCAGGCTCATGGACTGGCGTGAGGGTAAGACTTGAATCAAGGGGACATGGACTAAGTCTCGGGGCTGTGTAATGATCTGAGCCTAGCTATTGATGACTGTGCTCCCATAATGCTATGCAGTGTATGTGTGTGTAATGTTGATGTTGGTTTTAGTATGAGTAATTGCGTTTACCTTGTCATGTATGTGTTAGCTGGTATAGTCTTTCTTTATGTTGTACCTCATGTGTTTACCCCTGTATTGTATGTGACTACCCTGTTTGTGTATCGCGGCTTGTTTAATTGACCTCCTTTGTTTTGCCTGTGTAATGACGTTCGTGTGTTTTGGTGCGTAACCAATAAAGACCATTTTGAGACAACCTTGCAGTTTGTTACAATATGTTTCATCCCAACTGTAAGGTGTCAGTTGTAGTTGGTGCTGGATTCATCTTTTAAATTCTGTCTTTTCTTTTAACGGTGAAACACCTTAAGGTACAAATTATAAATTAATTACTTACTAACTGAATACAAGAAAGGCACACGGAGAGTTTGCACCATACCAAAGCCATGGGTATAGTTTATTATAAAAACACTGATGACCTGTAAATCATACAGAATAAATACATTTTTGCACAGAATTTCTGGAATGTTCTGGAAGTCCACTAATCGAATAATTTATCGGCAAACAAATAGCATTGAACCCTCAGGTACAGAGTTAACATGGGGGATGTCTGAGCAGCAGCGGTTAGCTTGGTGATTGTCGTTTTAAAAACCCAGTGATACTAAAATGTCAGATGAATCCCTTCTGACGGACACAAACAACAAAGACATGGCACATGAACTTCATCAAATACCAGTTTTCCAGAGTGTAAGATGCAACAAGAACCACTAAGGGTGAGACGAGCCCCAGGTACAGATGTGGAGGACAACTAGGGGGTGAGACGAGCCCCAGGTACGGATGCGGAGGACAACTAGGGGTGTGAGACGAGCCCCAGGTACGGATGCGGAGACAACTAGGGGTGTGAGACGAGCCCCAGGTACGGATGCGGAGGACAACTAGGGTGTGAGGACAGCCCCAACGATGCGGAGACAACTAGGGGTGGAGACGCAGCCCCAGGTACGGATGCGGAGGACAACTAGGGGTGAGACGAACCCCAGCCTGCTGATGGAGGTACGGATGCTGAGGTTGATGATGGGGCAGCTACTAGCACGAGGTGATGGAAACAAAGGGTGCAAATGCTGTGAGAAGGACCACTTCCCAGATTACTCTCCACATTGATGCATCTTACACTAACAGACAGCAGGTAAAAAGATTTCAAATCAAAACTGGTGAGGGAACTTTTAAGAGAGGACTGTACCAAATAAGAGGACTTTAACAAACGGATGATTGAAGCTATAAAAGTTTGCACTGCGAGTGTGAAGAGGTCAGGAAATGTGGGGGCTCAACGCTGGAAATGTGGGGCTCAACCCTGTGTGGGGCTCAACGCTGTGTGGGGCTCAATGCTGTGGGCTCAACGCTGGAAATGTGGGTGCTCAACGCTGGAAATGTGTGGGCTCAACGCTGGTTCCGATCATTGACAGGAGACAGGCGACACAAGAACATAAGCTGGACCTTCTGCCCACTAAGCCATGCAACCGTGTGTGTGTGTGTGCACAGGCGTGTATGGCTGTGTGTGTGTTTGTGTGTACAGGTGTGTATGGCTGTTTGTGTGTGTACAGGTGTGTATGGCTGTGTGTGTGTGTGTGTGTACAGGTGTGTATGGCTGTGTGTGTGTGCACAGGTGTGTATGGCTGTGTGTGTGTGCCCATATGATCATGCTGCATGCAATTTAGAACATCCTGAAAAGAGAACAATGCCGTGAGGCATGCCAACGTAAGAACAATGCCGTGAGGCATGCCAACGTAAGAACAATGCCGTGAGGCATGCCAACGTAAGAACAATGCCGTGAGGCATGCCAACGTAACGTAAGAACAATGCCGTGAGGCATGCCAACGTAACGTAAGAACAATGCCGTGAGGCATGCCAACGTAAGAAAGACACCTCTAGAAGCCGAGAAGTTTACAGTGGCCTTGGAGAGCCAGTAGTAAACAAACAAACAAAAACAATATTTCCAAAAGGAGAGTAGCGTTGGGATGCACCAGTCTCTCCTGACACCGGATCAAACAGAGTGGTGGCGCCGTCAAGTACAAGTACAAAAACACTGCTTCTCTTAGTCTGTTTAAGGGAGATTGACTCCCTCCACACACACAAAAACACAAATGTAAACATGTTTCACAAACAGTCACAGAACAGGTCTGCTTCATACATCTCTTCCCCTTCTCCAGGGTCAGACAGTTCCAGGCTTCACATCCTATGAAGTAACACAGAATAAAAGCCACAATGCTTTGGTTACATCGCCATTAAAACTCATTCAAATGTTCAGAGAAAACAGTACAGGAGTACAGAACTACCATAGAAGTAAGGAAGTACCGTATGTTAGAGGAAGGGGACCCTGCTGAACTACCATAGAAGTCAGGAAGTAGCGCTTGTTAGAGGAAGGGGCGTTGCTGGAGCAGTGCACTGCATGCCCGCTGCAAGACTGTAAAATAGACTTGGCATATCTACGGTGAACTCTATAGTGAAAACAAATAAAGAAAAAAAAAAAAAATACAGCCAAAAGGCCAATTGATTATCATCAAACCCCCATTCCAGTGCAACACAGTCATCCATATAAAGTCCACCTATCCACCACAAAAGCATCTTCAAGTTTGCAATGCATAAAAAGGTCACATGAAATAACACTTGTATCAAAATGTACAGGACTTCATACATAAAAATAAACTAACAAAAGGATTCATCATGTCAGATACAAATAGGGAGCCCTGGATTCAGAGAGAACTAAACGCCCAACGCCCAGTAAATGGCCCAGTAAACACCCCTTCAGACGGTTTCTAAACACCCCAGAAAACGCCCCTTCAGACGGCTTCTAAACACCCCAGTAAACGCCCCTTCAGACGGTTTCTAAACACCCCAGAAAACGCCCCTTCAGACGGTTTCTAAACACCCCAGAAAACACCCCCTTCAGATCCTTCAGACGGGTTTTAAAAACGCTCTTCCCAGAAAAACGCCTCTTCAGACGGTTTCTAAACACCTTCAGACGGCACCCTTCAGACGGTGTTTTAAACACCCCAGAAAACGCCTTCAGACGCTTCTTCAAACGCCTTCTAAACTCCCAGAAACCCCAGAAAAGACGGCTTCTTCAGACACCAGAAAACGGCTTCTAAACGCCCCTTTTCAGACGGTTTCTAAACGCCTTCAGACGGTTTCTTTAAACGCTTTCCTTCAGACGTTTTAAACGTTTCAAACGGCCCCTTCAGACGGTTTCTAAACGCCCCTTCAGACGGTTTTAAACGCCCCTTCAGACGGTTTTAAACGCCCCTTCAGACGGTTTCTAAACGGCCCTTCAGACGGTTTCTAAACGCCCCTTCAGACGGCTTTTCTTTCCTTCCCTCGGCAGGAGAGAGCGTGCAGAGAGCGTGCAGCATGGTCAGGGCAGTCTTGCCCACATGTAAACATTAACCCGTGGAAAACGAAGGAAGCCATGACGACGAGCAGGTTGCCCCGGACACACCCCGAAGGGGAGGGGCTTGGAGTGCATGGACTCTGACCTGTGAATCCTGTTCACACACACACACACACACACACACACCCTGGAGGAAAAAGGCCATCTGGACTTGTTGGACGGACTGCAACACAATCTATGTGTGTGTGTTAGTGTGTATTTGTTCAGGTTTCAATTTCAGTGTTTTTTTGTCCATAGTAATCCTCAGGACGTAAAACCCTGAAGTGCAGTAGCATGGCGCTCTGCAGCTCAACCACAGAGGAGTCTTCACTAAATGAGATTAGTTCACCACGGTGTATGGCTTGCAGAATCACAACCAAACAAGCTTCCTGGCTGGCCCAGTAATAAATACAGATAAGTGCATTCGGCTGATTAGGTGAGAACATCACAGGATCTATGCAGCCGTACGGGGCAGAGACGGACCTGCGATCAGAGCATTACAGTCTCTCGCTTTCTTCTTCAGCTACAGCTCTTGCAGTTTGACTGATTGCTTATCAAACTCTGATCAAGCTTATTTTGGCCCAAACCATTCCAATTTAAAATATATATTTATACAAATGTTAAACTCTCAGGCCATTATAAACCAGATATATTCCAAAACGAGTGCAAATGATAGTTTGATCATGGCTGCTCAACATGTGGTTCTGTTTGAATCCTTAGATACTCCTTCAGGAGCTTCAGACATAAACGGAAGCTTTGCCACTGCACCTTCACGCTTATCCATTACTTATTTACAAAATGTACAACGCAGGAAAACACCCCAAGAACAGAACTATCCAAAATTGCTAAATTTATTTCATGACGATGTGTTTGGCAAGGGGGTTCAGCCTGTGAGTTCAGTCTTTTATTCAGTGCATGGAGAGTCTGTGGAGAGTTTGTCCTCTTGTCGTGCCGTCCCCAACCCCCAACCCAACCCCTAACCCAACCCCCAACCCAACCAGTCTCCCTTCATTTCTGCTTTGGCTTCTGCCCTCTACGGGGGCTGGGCGGAGTCACCGTGGACACCACCCACTGCATGTTGCCAAGGGCAACAGATGCAGGCTGGGCCGCACCCTGGGCGTCCTGCTCGGTAGTCTTCCTCAGCTCCTCATCCTCCTCGTCCTCCTGGTCGTCGGAGCAGGGCTCCCAGTCTTCCTGTTCCTCGCTCTCGGAGCCCTGCACGGCGATCTGGGGCACGAGCGGGCACCTGCGCCCCCCCGCTACCCCGTCCTCCTCGACCGACTCCCCGTTGCCTAGCAACCAGGCGGCGCGGTGCCGTGGGGGGCTCGGGGGTGCCGCTGCGGCCGGCTTCTCATCGGGCTCGTCGAAGCTCACCTCCTGCACGGCCTCCTGCTTCTTGAAGGAGTCGCGGCGCTCGGACAGGTTGAGCTTGCGCATCACCACCAGCTGCTCCGTGCTGCCCGCCGATGACCAGAGCCTCTGGGCGGCGCCGTAGCCCAGGCCCAGCCGAACAGCGCCCCCTGCTGCCCCCTCGGGCTCCAGCTCAGCCAGAGCGTCGGCCTCGGCGTGCCGCACCTCCAGCGTGTGCAGGCGCGGGGCGAAGGACTTCCTGTCGTGGTGGTAGGCGCCGGGCAGGCGCTCGAGGAGTGGCGAGCGGGGGGGCTCGGCGCTGCGTGGACGCACCAGAGTGGGCGGAGACAGAGTGCCTGCGGGAAGGGAGGCAGCCTTACGATGGTCGGCAGGGCCACCGGGCGAAGGCCTGGGGACGCAGGCAGGCGGGCGAGGGCGGGATGCTGCTGGTGGACTTGCGGCGGCCCACCTTGCTGTAGCGCTGCGAACCCAACTTGGAGCTGAGCCCGTGCAGGGAACTGGGCCGGATGTGGGCCGCATGTGAGCCGGGGGAACTGGGCGAGCACTGAGATGGATTCTGGGGAGACAGCGCCGCATCTGAAGGGGAGAGAGATGATTGGTCCTCCACAGGAAATGGCTATGTATCTCACAGGAAGTGGCTTTGTATCTCACAGGAAGTGTGGCTATGTATCTCACAGGAAGTGGCTTTGTATCTCACAGGAAATGTGGCTATGTATCTCACAGGAAGTGTGGCTATGTATCTCACAGGAAGTGTGGCTATGTATCTCACAGGAAGTGGCTTTGTATCTCACAGGAAGTGTGGCTATGTATCTCACAGGACTGGAGGGTACATGGTATGGATGGCCCAAGCAAGAGGCTGAGGCTTTATGTGAGTGTTATTGGGTGTGTGTGTGTGAGTGTGTGAGTGTTATTGTGTGTGTGTGATTGTGTGTGTGTGTGTGTGTGTGAGTGTTATTATGTGTGTGTGTGAGTGTTATTGTGTGTGTGTGTGTGTGAGAGTGTTATTGGGTGTGTGTGTGTGAGTGTTATTGGGTGTGTGTGTGTATGTGTGTGAGTGAGTGTAATTGTGTGTGTATGTGTGTGAGTGTTATTGGGTGTGTATGTGTGTGTGATTGTGTGTAACTGTGTGTGTGTGTGTGTGTTATTGGATGTGTGTGTGTGTGTGTGTGTGTGTGTGTGAGTGTTATTGTGTGTGTGTGTGTGTGTGTGTGAGTGTTATTGGGTGTGTGTGTGTGTGTTGGTATGTGTGAATGAGTGTAATTGTGTGTGTGTGTGTGTGTGAGTGTGAGTGTGTGTGTGTGTGTGTGTGTGTGTGGAGTGTAATTGTGTGTGTGTGTGTGTGGTGTGTATGTGTGTGTGTGTGAGTGTTATTGGGGTGTGTGTGTGTGTGTGAGTGTTATTGGGTGTGTGTGTGTGAGTGTAATTGTGTGTGTGTGTGTGTGAGTGTTATTGGGTGTGTGTGTGTGAGTGTAATTGTGTGTGTGTGTGTGCGTGCGTGCGTGTGTTACCTGTGGCGTGGTGGTCTGGAGCAGGGCTCCTGCAGGGGGTGGAGGGTCCAGGGGAGGGGCTGTGTGTGGGGGACCCCGGCAGGCTCTCGCTGGACGAGACCGAGTGCTGCAGACCGGACGAGAAGCTGCGACTGCTTTGCATCACGCCACTCTGCTTCGACAGCTTCTTCAGGATGCTGCGACGCCTACAACACACACACACACCTGCGCACACCGCCTAATAACACACCTGGCTCTGCTTACCTGCCTGCTACACGCACCTAATAACCTACACTGCCTTGGCCTTCCCCACCTAACTCTTACACACCAATAACACACACACACCACACCTAACTTCTTCTCACCACACCTAACTACTCACACACACCTACTAATATTACCTGCCTTGCATACACATACACACACACACAGAGTCCAATGCTAGCACTGTTCTGCTTTCCCACAGCCACTCACATGATACTGCACCATGTAGTTACAATGTCCACCACTAGGGGGAGACACACACAACACAAAGCCCCCTCTGTTTCAGTTTCGGTCAGGATGACGCGCTGCATCCACTGCTGAGCTCTCCATTGTAACCTGTTATCATTATTAATTGCATCACTGTTATCATTAATTAATTACATCACTGTTATCATTATTAACATCACTGTTATCATTATTAATTACATCACTGTTATCATTAATTAATTACATCACTGTTATTTATCATTATTAACTTAACTGTTATCATTAATTAATTGCATCACTGTTATCATTAATTAATTGCATCACTGTTATCATTATTAACATCACTGTTATCATTATAAATTACATCACTCACAATTAATTAGTGGTACTACATCACTGTTATCACTATTAACATCACTGTTACCATTATTAATTATATCACTATTACCATTAATTAATCCATTACATCACTGTTATCATTATTAACATCACTGTTACCATTAATTAATTAATTACATCACTGTTATCATTAATTAATTGCATCATCACTGTTATAATTATTAATTACTATAATTAGCTGGGCTGTTCAGAAAGGTGATGGAATTCTACACTGTTACGTGCTTACTTGAGTAGCTCTTGACCTCAGCGATCCTCTGTAATCAGCCGCTGTAATTACAGAATGAGAGTGACAAGAGTGTGTGTTTATGTTTGTGTTTGTGTAGGGGTGTGTGTGGGGTGTGTAGGGGTGTGTGTGGGGTGTGTCTAGGGGTGTGTGTAGGGGTGTGTGTGGTGTGTAGGGGTGTGTGGGGTGTGTGTAGGGGTGTGTGTGGGGTGTGTGTGTGTGTGTAGGTGTGTAGGTGTGTGGGGGGTGTGTGTAGGTGTGTGTGTGTAGGGGTGTGTGTGTGTGTGTAGGGGTGTGTGTGTGGGGGTGTGTGTGGGGGTGTGTGTGTGTAGGGGGGTGTGTGTGTGGGGTGTGTAGGGGGTGTGTGTGTGTAGGGGTGTGTGTGTGGGGTGTGTGTGTGTGTGTGTAGGGGTGTGTGTGTGTGTGTAGAGGGGTGTGTGTGTGTGTAGGGGGTGTGTGTGTGTGTGTGTAGGGGTGTGGGTGTGTGTGTGTGTGTGTGTGTGTAGGGGTGTGTGTGTGTGTGTAGGGGTGTGTGTGGGTGTGTAGGGGGGTGTGTGTGGGTGTAGGGGGTGTAGGGGTGTGTAGGGGGGTGTGTGTGTGGGTGTGTGTGTAGGGTGTGTGTGTGTGGGGGTGTGTGAGGGTGTGTGTGGGGTGTGTAGGGGGTGTGTAGGGTGTGTGTGTGTAGGGGTGTGTGTGGGGGTGTGTGTGTGTGTAGGGGTGTGTGGGGTGTGTGTGGGTGTGTGTGTAGGGGGTGTGTGTGTGTGTGTGTGTAGGGTGTGTGTGTGTGTGTAGGTAGGTGTGTGTGTGTGTGTAGGGGTGTGTGTGTGTGTGTAGGGTGTGTGTGTGTGTGTGTGTGTGTAGGGGTGTGTGTGTAGGGGGTGTGTGTAGGGGTGTGTGTGTAGGGTGTGTGTGTGTGTAGGGTGTAGGGGTGTGTGGGGGTGTGTAGGGGTGTGTGTAGGGGTGTGTGGGGTGTGTGTGTGTGTGTGTGTCCTTACCGGTCCTGGGTGTCCCTCCTCTTGCACTTCTTGCTGCGGCGGGCCATCTTGCCCTTGTAGCTGGCCTTGCGGGCGGGTCCACGCTTGATGGACGTGTTCTCCAGGGCCGTGGTCTGCAGCGCCACCTTGTTGCCACTCTGTGTTAATATGAATTTTTAAATATATTAAATAAAAGCATATGATATAGCCGAAGCCATCATTTTCACTGTTAGACTGTCCGTGGATTGGCCTATATTTGGCGTTGAAAATGGAAACGTCTTTAGACATGGAAAATCGCTTTTACAATCGATTCAATGAACACTTATGTCTCAAAAATCGAACAGGATTTTTTCACAAAAGTGAGAGTCCTAACTCAGGATATGAGCTTTCTATATTCAGGATATGAGCTCTCTATATTCAGGTGATGATCTTTCAATGCTATACAGGAGATCAGCTCTCTATGCTATATATATGCGAGCATAATGAAAGATCATTACAAGGTCCATAGGAGCATAAATAATGATCATTATGAGGTATATAGGAGCATAATCATTATGAACTATGAGAATAATTAGAGTTCTGATCCACAGAGCCAACATCTGGACAAGTGATGGTTGTAACTCTCTCTCTCTCTCTCTCTCTCTCTCTCTCACACACACACACACACACACACTTCCAGAAGGTTCCTACCTTGAGCAGCAGCTCCATCATCTCGTGCACGCCCCCTGCAATCTCTCCCGTTAACGTGTGTGATGAGGTCACCAGCCCGAAGACCTGCCTCATGCGCAGGCCCTCCCTCCTCCACACTCTATAACACACACACAAAACAGAATTATTACAACTAATAAATATTTTAACATACATTCATCAATTCATAACACGCTCTTGTAGACCCAACTCTTCAGAGGGAACCTCTTCTAACATGTACTGACCATAGGGTACTAACCATAGGGTACTAACCATAGGGTACTGACCATAGGGTACTGACCATAGGGTACTCATAGGATACTGACCATAGGGTACTCATAGGGTACTGACCATAGGGTACTAACCATAGGGTACTCATAGGGTACTAACCATAGGGTACTAACCATAGGGTACTCATAGGATACTAACCATAGGGTACTAACCATAGGGTACTCATAGGATACTGACCATAGGGTACTCATAGGGTACTAACCATAGGGTACTCATAGGATACTGACCATAGGGTACTAACTATAGTGGGACCAGTACTCAGATCTCACTAGACTACACTGGGACCAGTACTCAGATCTCACTAGACTACACTGGGACCAGTACTCAGATCTCACTACACTACACTTTGGCTAGGTGGCCTGGTGTGTGGTGTGTTGTGTGGTGTGTTGTGTGATGTGGTGTGATGTGGTGTGGTGTGTGTGTGGTGTGGTGTGGTGTGTGTGGTGTATGTGATGTGGTGTATGTGTGTGTGGAGTGGTGGGGTGTGTGTGGTGTATGTGATGTGGTGCGTGTGGTGTGTGTGTGTGTGTGTCTGTGGTGTGTATGTCGTGTGGTGTGGTGTGTGTGTGTGGTGTGGTGTATGTGTATATGTGTGTATGTGTGTCTGTGGTGTGTGTGTGTGTGTGTCTGTGGTGTGTGTGTGGTGTATGTGATGTGGTGTATGTGATGTGTGTGTGTGGTGTATGGTGTATGTGTATATGTGTGTATGTGTGTATGTGGTGTATGGTGTATGTGTATATGTGTGTATGTGTGTCTGTGGTGTGTGTGTGTGTATCTCTGGTGTGTGTGTGGTGTGTGTGTGGTGTATGTGATGTGGTGTGTGTGTGTGTGGTGTGGTGTGGTGTGTGTGTGGTGTGTATGTGTATATGTGTGGGTGTGTGTGGTGTGGTATGTGCGTGTGGTGTATGTGTATATGTGTGTATGTGTGTCTGTGGTGTGTGTGTGTGTGTGTGTGTATGTGTCTGTGTGCTTACTGACCGAGACCACATGGTGTACAGTGTAGACGTCCGAGTCGCCCATGTAGACGCGGATGGCCTGCAGCGTGAAGCCGTACTTCTTGCCGGAGGAGTGGATGAGGATGGGGGGGCGCAGGCAGGTCAGGCTGAGCGAGAGCTCGCGGCTCGGGGACGAGTCTCGGGACGAAGGGGTGGACGAGAGGGAGCGCGGGGAGATGGGGCTCGTCTGGAGACCACCTACACACACGTCGTCTGGGGGGACACATGCAGATATTTAGACACACACACACCTACACACACACACACCTACACACACGTCGTCTGGGGGGACACATGCAGATATTTAGACACACACACACACACACACACACACCTGCCACACCCACGCCTGGGGGACACATGCAGATATTTACACACACACACACACACCTACACACACGTCGTCTGGAGGGACACATGCAGATATTTAGACACACACACACACACCTACACACACGTCGTCTGGAGGGACACATGCAGATATTTAGACACACACACACACACCTACACACACGTCGTCTGGGGGGACACATGCAGATATTTAGACACACACCACACACACACACCTACACACACGTCGTCTGGAGGGACACATGCAGATATTTACACACACACACACACACACACACACCTACACACACGTCGTCTGGGGGGACACATGCAGATATTTAGACACACACACACACACCTACACACACGTCGTCTGGGGGGACACATGCAGATATTTAGACACACACACACACACACACCTACACACACACGTCATCTGGGGGGACACATGCAGATATTTAGACACACACACACACACACACACCTACACACACGTCGTCTGGGGGGACACATGCAGATATTTAGACACACACACACCTACACACACACACCTACACACACGTCGTCTGGGGGGACACATGCAGATATTTAGGACACACACACACACACACACACACACACCTACACACACGTCGTCTGGGGGGACACATGCAGATATTTACACACACACACACACACACACACACCTACACACACGTCGTCTGGAGGGACACATGCAGATAATTAGACACACACACACACACACCTACACACACGTCGTCTGGAGGGACACATGCAGATATTTACACACACACACACACACACACACACACACACATACACACCTACAATACGCGCCGTCTGGGGGGGACACATGCAGATATTTAGACACACACACACACACCTACACACACGTCGTCTGGGGGGGACACATGCAGATATTTAGACACACACAGACACACACAGACACATGACAGACCATTAACAGTCTCTGGGGGACACCACCTGAACACAGACACACACACACCTACACACACGTCGTCTGGGGGGACACATGCAGATATTTAGACACACACACACACACACGTCGTCTGGGGGGACACATGCAGATATTTAGACACACACACACACACCCACCCACTCCACACCCAAACACACACACACACACACACTCCAAACCCACACACACACATACACTCCACACAAACACCTACTCCACACACACACCCACTCCACACCCAAACACACACCCACTCCACACACACACTCCACACCCAAACACACACCCACACACTCCACACCCACACCTACTCCACACACACACCCACCCACACTCCCCACACACACACTCCAAACCCACGTTTTTAACAGGCTACGCTATAGAGACTTAGACAACTATGACCCACGTTTTGGTTTCTCAGAATTAATTTGCCTACTTCTTGACTGCAATGTAGTCAATTGACTGCTTGACATGTCATTTTTATTTTTCTGTACAATAAACAAATACATCTGCTTTATGCATAGAATTACATTCATATTTGGAACTTACATAGTCCAATGCATCGTTACCTCACGTTAGTGTTTCCCAAAACCATAGTAGCAACAAGCGTTCGAACCACTATCGTGAAGTTGTGTAGTTACAACTACACCTCTCGACCTGTGGTAGAATGCTAGTAGAAGCATAGTTCCAGGGATCTTCATGTCAAAGGCGTCACTGGCGCCAGTTATTTGTTTGCAAATTAATAATTATAAATATATAATTATAAATATATTTAGGTTTCTAATTGATATTTACACTTCTAACCACCATACATCCAAGGCAGAAAATACATAAACATTTCACTGCATTTCTTACTTCCAGTAACTATATGCATGTGACAATAAACTTCCTTTGTATCCTTGTAATTAAAAGTCAATTTGCAGCCATGTGCATGTAAGTAAAAGTCACACCTGCAGATAATAAGATTGTCAGCGGATTTTTTGACAAGTCAGCTGAGAATATGTAGCCTTTGATTTTCATGGAGGGGTCCCTTGTTAGTTTACATAAACCAAGCCAAGAAGGCAGATTCTGATTTTGATAATATGATCTGCACAAAATATAAACTTAGGTAAAACAACGATGTCAATATTGTTGTCAAAATCTCAACCCAGATTGAACTCTTGTCCAGGGACTGGTAACTGCTGTGCAACGGCCCGGCCCGGTCATCTGTCGCCTTAACTAATCGCCACAGAAGTATGTGCAGGTGCCCGTTCATCGTGCTACTAAACGTCATTAACCACCAGACTACTGAAGTTTGGAAACTATCATGGTCCAAACTTAGTACTATGCAAAAGTACTTTGACAGTTTTGGGAAACAGTAAGTAACTTACATGTTGGTTAGATGAACGATGCATCCTATTAGTAAAAGCTATCCTCCGTGGTTGTGCGGGAAACGCATTCCCAGATCAGCTTGTAGGCCATTAGCAATCTGTTTATTTTATTTTATGAAGCCTACACAGTAGATCACATGCCACATTCTCACTTTCAATAGACAGATGCAATAGCCATTGGTCAAGTATTGAGTATAAAGCAATTAAGATAGTACCCTATACAAAAAGTACTTCATACTATCATAAAAATTTGTTAAAACGAATAGCATTTTGCAACTTGACAAAACACTGGATTAAATATCATAGGCACAGGAGAAAACTTGTACATCCATTGGCCCATGGGGAGATCACATGTCAGTTGCCTCTCCCTTCAGTGCTATGACTCTATGATGGCTGTGAGCTTGTTTCACCAAAAAAAAAAAAAAAAAACGATTGCAGATATCAATGCGTCTTTGTTCATGGGTTTGGCCTCACAGCACAGGCTTAGACAACTATGACCCACGTTTTGGTTTCGTAATGTGCCTACTTATTGACTGCAATGTAGTCAATTGACTGCTTGTAGGCCATTAGAAATCTGTTTATTTTATTATATATAGTCTGCTAAAGTCTGTAGTGAAGTCTGTGTAGGGTTTTCCAGCTCCATTTCTTTTTACGAGGCACCCTGCTCACTTGAGACCTCTGCCGGTTGTTGCAGCGTCACTGGAAAAATGCAAAAAAAAAATTAAAGTCGTGCGGATGCGCTGCGGATCAGCGGACCTTGAGGAAGCTGGCCAAGTCGGCACTGCCCACTGTACTATTGAAATGAGCTAAATGTTCTATGTTGTACTATTGGAATGAGCTAAATGTTCTACAGTGGGTCCCCGTTAAGTTTGGACGGGTTCCTTCATGAATCACGCACCCCATTTTCTCAGCAGAAATGGCACAAACTGCAGTTGACACAAACAACCACAAGGTGTCACTTGGGTGCCACTACCATTTTGATGCGACTGACTTACTGCTTCCATGGCCTTGCCCGGGGCGCGGAACTTAAATTGATCACGGTAGTTTAAGCTTACACTTGACAAAACATTCTAATATGAAAATGTAGATGCAATTGTTGTAAAATGATGCAGCTCCTTTAAGAAAGCACCGTGGTGCAGGGATGGAGAGAGAGCGAGAGGGGATATGTGTGTAACTGAGATGCGTGTGGAAAAGTACGTGCTGTTGTTCAAAATAATGCAAAAAAAAAAGCAATTATCCTCATTCATTGCAACCAAAGCATGCCTGCTTGCCGACGCTTAAACGAAAAAAATATATCAAAGCACCTTTTGGCGTTTGAATGTAGCCTAAAAAAATGTTTAAACAGCTGGACAAATGATTTAGCTAATTGATTATATAACCTGTACACCAGCAATTGTTGAACATTTACCTGTACAAATTACATTGACAGTAGCCCAGCCTAACAGCATGTTGTAGGCCTACTGTAGAAATTTCACTTAAATTGCAACCATAACATGCCTGCTTGCCAACGTTCAAGCGACAACTAAAAAAAAAGATAATAAAACAACAAGAGGGTTGAGTCTGAATGACACTGAGTTTTTGTAGTTAATAAATATTTTCGTATAAAAAATGGTCATTCTTCAATCTCCTTCACTGACGCCTATGGAAAAGGCTTAACGTCCCAAAACAACGATCAATGATTATCAAATTTCTCTCTCACATTGCTCCTCATAACCATCTATAAAAAGTGTTTTTTCTTTTCTTTTTGAGCACATCGAATCCCAGGACATAACACACTGGACCTTATAATAGGCTCGAGATATAATTCCAAAGGGGGCAGATAGGGGCCACTGCACTTAAAACTTAAAAAGATGAAGCTTTCCGAAATTTGAAATTGCGATCAGTGACTGGCATCGGGTGAACGAAGCTTTTGAAGTTGAACAGGCTATTAAAACTATTTTGCGCACCTCCATGTCACAGGAGAGACTGGGCTCTCCCTTCTATGAAAAAGACGTTAGGCTACCTGCAAACTGGCCTATGATTTCATTGCTGAGTTTGCGGCAAAGCAAGAAAATGTTTTTTTTCCTGAGTCAGGATTTGGTGAGTCAGTGTCATTTATTTGTCCAATGTTAGCCTATAGATACAGACCAGTACATCTTATCAATAGTTTGAATGTCGTGTGTGTTTCTGCTCATTGACAAATACCGTTCAACACAATGATTCATGCCCAATTAATTCCCCTGTTAAAGTGTTTGCCTTTGTTACACTATTTGGTTTCGTGATGTAGCCTATGATAAACACCATATGGCCAAATATGTGACTCAGCTAATGTTATAGGCTATACAATTGAATTTCCCCTCTTAAAGGCAAGCTGGTGTAGCTTATTAGACTAGGCTCCTATTAAAATACACCGGACGGTAGCCTTGGCTATGTGTAAAGTAAGCTATCGCGATGATTTCATGCACGTAAGTGAAAAGGGCCTTGCATCTGTCAAGTTCGCACAGGGCCTCGCATCCCTTTGGCGACGGCCCTGCAGCTCCTCCCTAAGACAGCGAGGAAAAAGTTAAAATCTGCCGATAAACCGGAAAAGTTGACAGGTTTGTTTCGTCCCGGTGATTATTTGTGAAATTGTGCAAACGACAGCCTTTAGGCATTTCAAGGAAGGAGTCGTGAGCATGCAAGCTCCCAAATTGACCCAGTAGCCTAAGGCATCAATAAATTGTTGGGACTGGGGAGGGTCATGCGTTTTTTTCTCAATCACTTTGGAGGGTCATAGAAAAATTCTTGCTGGCGAGGGAGGGTCACGCTTTTTTTTGACTAACGCTCCCAAAACTCCTCCAGTAGCCCCTTAATTAAATAAATAACTAACAGTCCCTAATTGATTAATAGCCTAGGCCTACACCAGCAATTGTTGAACATTGACCTGTACAGGACATTGACAGTAGCCCAGCCTAACAAGCAAATGTTGCAAAATACATCAAAAGAGAATTAATCAGAAATAAATAATGTAATCTGCATCGCTTTATTTAACAAACTGCAAGCAACAAGAGCATTGAGTTGGCTGTAAGGCCAAACCCAAGAGCAAAGCCTATCTAACCAAGGTCAATCTTGCCAAAAAAGCCCTCAAACCTGAAAACACATGAGGCAAAAAAGTGCAAAACATCACAAAACTAACTAAACTAACACGCGACATATTTTTGTATTGCTATCATTGTAGCCTACAGTTGTAACAGCGTAACAGTCGTTTTACTCCCCTATATCGCGCCATTATAAAGAACGTTTAACGGTCCCAAAACAGCTATCAATTAATCACCAAACGTCTTATAAACAAGTATTGCCAGGAGCAACAACTTGCAAAAAAAATGATAACAATAGGCCTAGGCCTTTATATGGCTCTGCTCCTGCCTAGATTCAAAACTCAGAACTGCCCAAAAGTTGCAGACCTGTTCTGGAAATAACGTGCATTAACCCACTCGACCGTCAGACAACGCTTATCTGCTTCGAGTAGCCTATTGGGTAGGACTGTAGCCTACACTGGTTGCTGTGGCACAGTCTTGAGTGACCGAATTCGTTTTTTCCTTTGTCATATGAATGCTGTCATTTTGTTAACATTACTGTTAAGGAGATGCTGTAGGCAAAGTCTATATTTCAACCTCGTTAGTGTAGTAAAAAAAATCAGAACTATTCACAAGGTTTTTGGGCAGCATATTTATGTTCTGTTAGCGTTTAACTTCTCATGACTACCGACAAAGTAGCCTACTGCCAGCTGAGCCCTAAGCTCTCATTTTAAAACATTACTGAGAGACAGACACTGTACAATCAAGAAATCTTGCCACTGAATCCAAAACTATGTTTAACATTATGTACAAGGCTTAGGCTACAGTGGACTAGCATGTTGCAGGGGCTGCTAAAAACACAGAGAAACGACTGAAAACTCGGCCAATCACAGCCTTGCTGTCGAATCACGCCCGCCTGGTTCGACCGCGGAACTCCACAGCGGACTATGCTGCCCCCAAGCGGCTGCAGTTGTGCTTACATTTCACCATTCACCATGATTGAATGAAATTGTCAATTTTAACTGGGACCCACTGTATGTTGTACTATTGAAATTAGATAAAATCCTTTCACTGAGAACAATAATGTTCTATGTTGTACTATTGAAATGAGCTAAATGTTCTATGTTGTACTATTGAAATTAGATAAAATCCTTTCACTGAGAACAATAATGTTCTATGTTGTACTATTGAAATGAGCTAAATGTTCTATGTTGTACTATTGAAATTAGATCATTGAACTGTGCTTTTCACGCGACGCAGCCTTTCTTTGCCTCCCCCTCACTCTCTCTCTCCAACAGACGCAGCCTTTCCTTGAACACCCGCTCTCTCTCTCTCAACAGACGCAGCCTTTCCTTGCCCCTACCCCTCTCTCTCTCAACAGACGCAGCCTTTCCTTGCCCTACCCCGCTCTCTCTCTCAACAGACGCAGCCTTTCTTTGCCCTACCCCGCTCTCTCTCTCTCAACAGACGCAGCCTTTCTTTGCCCGCCTTCTCCAGACGCAGCCTTTTCCTTGTTCTCAACTTCTTCTTTCGCTAGCCTTTTTTGCCCTACCCTCTCTCTCTTCAACAGACGCAGCCTTTCCTTGCCTACCCCTCTCTCTTCAACAGACGCAGCCTTTTTCCTTGCCCTACCCCCTCTCTCTCTCAACAGACGCATTTTTTCTTGCCCCTACCCCTCTCTCTCTCTCAACAGCCTTTTTTTGCCTACTCTCAGCCTCAACAGACGCCTTTTGCCTTACCCTCTCTCTCTCTCAACAGACGCAGCCTTTTCTTTGCCCTACCCCCTCTCTCTCTCTTTTATTTGGCCTTTCTTTGCCCTACCCTCTCTCTCTCTCCAGCAGACGCAGCCTTTCTTTGCCCTACCCCTCTCTCTCTCTCAACAGACGCAGCCTTTCTTTGCCCTACCCCGCTCTCTCTCTCAACAGACGCAGCCTTTCTTTGCCCTACCCCTCTCTCTCTCTCTCAGCATTTTCTTTGCCTTTTTGTCTTTCCTTGCCCTACCCCGGCTCTCTCTCAACAGACGTAGCCTTTCTTGCCCCACCCTCTCTCTCTCTCAACAGACGCAGTCTTTTTTGCCCTACCCCTCTCTCTCTCAACAGGACGCAGCCTTTCCTTGCCCTACCCCTCTCTCTCTCAACAGACGCAGCCTTTCTTTGCCCTACCCCTCTCTCTCTCTCAACAGACGCAGCCTTTCTTTGCCCTACCCCTCTCTCTCTCTCAACAGACGCAGCCTTTCTTTGCCCTACCCCTCTCTCTCTCTCAACAGACGCAGCCTTTCTTTGCCCTACCCCTCTCTCTCTCAACAGACCGCAGCCTTTCTTTGCCCTACCCCTCTCTCTCTCAACAGACGCAACTTTTTGCCCTACCCCTTTCTCTTTCTCAACTACCCCTTGGCCTTTCTTTACCCCTCTCTCTCTCTCTCAACAGACGCAGCCTTTCTTTGCCCTACCCCTCTCTCTGTTGTAACGGACCCGCCGCCCCTCTGTATGTTCATAAAACAATACTTATAAAAACAATACTTACTTCTAAAAAAAATAATTTAAAATGTTTTAAAAAGCCATGGCCAGCCTGGCTAGCTATTCCACCGGACTTGTAACTGGAGGGTTGCCGGTTGAACCCGACCAGTAGGCATGGCTGAAGTGCCCTTGAGCAAGGCACCTAACCCCTCACTGCTCCCAAAAGCGCCATGAGCTGTTGTTGGTAGAAGCTCACTTTCGCCGGGATTAGTGTGCTTCACCTCACTGTGTGTACACTGTGCTGAGTGTGTTTCACTAATTCACGGATTGGCATAAATGCAGATGCAAATTTCCCTCACGGGATCAAAAGAGTATATATACTTATACTTATACTATATCAAAAAAACATTAACATGTTGAAGAGTTGGTGTTCAAGTTCAAGAGTTGGCACACAGAAGCATTGCATAAGACGACGGGCTAAATCTATCTATAAATTGCAGGAACGATCTGTCTGTCAAACCACGGGCACGGTAAGTGCAGTGCCACGCTTGACGATTGTTTGGATAAGAAATGTTATAGATATCGCTAAATATATTCGGTGAAGAGTAAGTGCAGTGCCTAGTTTGACGTTGTTTGATAAGAAATGCAAAGATATCGTAAATATATTGGTAAAAGAAGCTAACATTGGCTTTCAGCACTCTACTGTAGCTACCCCTTCTCACTCACACATGGGGTTTGGCACGCGACTGCTCCCCACACGGCACCGCGTGCAAATGGGTAGGTAACGACATCGACTAACAACGTGGATTACGGTGCCTCGCTTTCCATGCCACTTAAATCTGCACTTTCACTGCACGCCATGCGCCATGTCTAACGCCAGCCGAAATCTCACGCCATGCACCATCTCTAACGCCTTGCTCTGATAGCACCATAATTTCCAGATACAGTTAGCCAACATAAACACTAGATGTGCTTCTTAAAGCAGAGCTTCATGTGACAGGGGGTAGCCCATGTTAGCACATAGTTGCTATTAATATGCCTTATTTTACTAATTTAACAATTAAACTTTTGAACTTGAACTTTATACCGCGCTGGGAATCTAAACACTTCAACACCGGCATATGTAGCATGTTTAAAACTATTACATGTTATGGGGGAAAACATCACAAAGGTGCAAAGGTTTTGAGAGATACAATCTTTGTCCAAACGCACAGCAGTTATCGGAAAGGGTTGAAGTAGCCTGACCCACGGGTTTTGGCATAATCTGTCATTCCAATGCGCTCTGGTTGTATTATTGACCTAGATGAGTGAGCAATCCCAAGAATTATTAAATTTGGTTACTTGAACCACAATTCAACATCTTCAACTTTTAATGAAATTTTGACATCATGCCATACAAATTTTTTACTCCAGTTCCTAGTCTTAAAGTATTCATGGATTTCATCAGGGTCCTTTCCACAGGTGTATAAAATCAAGCACCTTGATTATCAATGCAGACTGCATGGTGCTTTGATTAATACACCTGTGTGGAAAAAAGGACCTGATGAAACCCATGAATTGTTCAGAAAAGAAGTTTATAGACAAGTGTGCTAGACTGCCCTATAGCCAACAATCCCCACTCTACCCTTTGGGAATTTAACTGTTGAATATGATAATTTTGGGTGTTAAATGTAGGTAAACCATGAAAAATCTACTTTTGGTTGGTCTCGATGCAGTTGGTCTTCTGAAAGTGTCACTCGGGCTCTGGTCTCTGCCCCCCATCACTAAACACACACACGCCTACACACACACACACACACACACACTACCTCTCATCATCAGACAAACACATACACACACACACACACACACCTACACACACACACACACACACACACACACACACTACCTCTCATCATCAGACAAACACATACACACACAAGCACACACTACCTCTCATCATCGGACAAATACACATACACGCTTACACACACACACACTACCTCTCATCATCAGACAAACACATACACACACACTACCTCTCATCATCAGACAGACACATATACACACACACACACGCCTATACACACACACACACACACACACACACACACACTACCTCTCATCATCAATCAGACAAACACATACACACACAAGCACACACTACCTCTCATCATCGGACAAATACACATACACGCTTTTACACACACACACACACACTTCTCATCATCAGACAGACACATACACACACACTACTTCTCATCATCAGACAGACACATACACACACACACACACGCACACACACACACACACACTACCTCTCATCATCAGACAAACACATACACACACACACACACGCCTACTACACACACACACACACACACACACTACCTCTCATCATCAGACAAACACATACACACACAAGCACACACTACCTCTCATCATCGGACAAATACACATACACACTTTTACACACACACACACAGATGCCTACACACACACACACACACAACCTCTCAACATCAGACAAACACATACACCAAACGCCTACACACACACACACACTACCTCTCAACATCAGACAAACACATACACCAAACGCCTACACACACACACACACACACACACACATACATACACACGCCTACACACATACACACACACACACTACCTCTCAACATCAGACAAACACATACACCAAACGCCTACACACACACATACATACACACACATACACACACACACACACACGCCTACACACACACACACACTACCTCTCAACATCAGACAAACACATACACCAAACGCCTACACACACACACACACACACATACATACACACGCCTACACACACATACACACGCCTACACACACACACACACACTACCTCTCAACATCAGACAAACACATACACCAAACGCCTACACACCCTGACTGCCTTCTTATCACCGCAGATGAGAGAGACACACACACACACACACAGGTCATGTTGAGCCTGCGGCAGGTTTATCTGGTCTTCAGTAGTTTACATGAATCTTATCAGCGTCCCTTTGATTCCTGCTTTGTGATTAGTGTATCAGTGCTACTGGTAGGAGAGCTGTGTGTGTGTGTGTGTGTGTGTGTGTCTAACCTGTGGTGATGATGAGGGAGAGGGCAGAGACGGAGGCAGACTTGGGCACCCTGTGCTTGTCGGGGGTGTCGAGCTGGTTGCCATAGCGCCGTGAGCTGCCCTGTTCCCTTGGAGACGAGTGTTTGGCCCCGGTGCTGCTGCTCCGGATCCTGATGCGGTGCAGGTTAGACACACCCCCTTCTGCTGGAGCCACCACACACACACACACACACACACCAGGGTATATACAGGTTAGACACAACCCCTTCTGCTGGAGCCACACACACACACACACGCATACCAGGGTATATGCAGGTTAGACACAACCCCTTCTGCTGGAGCCACACACACACACACACACACATACCAGGGTATATGCAGGTTAGACACACCCCCTTCTGCTGGAGCCACACACACACACACACACACACACGCACAACACACACGCACCACACACACACACACACACACACACACACACACCAGGGTATATACAGGTTAGACACACCCCCTTCTGCTGGAGCCACACACACACACACACACACACACGCACGCACACACACACACACACGCACGCACGCACACACACACGCACGCACACACACACACACACACACACGCACACACACACACACACACACACACGCATACCAGGGTATATACAGGTTAGACACAACCCCTTCTGCTGGAGCAACACACACACACACACACGCGATACCAGGGTATATGCAGGTTAGACACAACCCCTTCTGCTGGAGCAACACACACACACACACACACACGCATACCAGGGTATATGCAGGTTAGACACAACCCCTTCTGCTGGAGCAACACACACACACACACACGCACATACCAGGGTATATACAGGTTAGACACAACCCCTTCTGCTGGAGCAACACACACACACACACACACGCATACCAGGGTATATACAGGTTAGACACAACCCCTTCTGCTGGAGCAACACACACACACGCATACCAGGGTATATACAGGTTAGACACAACCCCTTCTGCTGGAGCAACACACACACACACACACACGCATACCAGGGTATATACAGGTTAGACACAACCCTTCTGCTGGAGCCACACACACACACACACACACGCATACCAGGGTATATACAGGTTAGACACAACCCCTTCTGCTGGAGCCACACACACACACACACACACACGCATACCAGGGTATATACAGGTTAGACACAACCCTTCTGCTGGAGCCACACACACACACACACACACACATACCAGGGTATATACAGGTTAGACACAACCCTTCTGCTGGAGCACACACACACACACACACACACACGCATACCAGGGTATATACAGGTTAGACACAACCCCTTCTGCTGGAGCCACACACACACACACACACACATACCAGGGTATATACTGGTTAGACACAACCCCTTCTGCTGGAGCCACACACGACGCGACGACGACGCGACGCGACGACGCACGCCATCGCGACGCGACGCACACACGCACACACCAGGGTATATACAGAAATCCTGAAGTGAAATTCAATACCTTTAAATCCTTTTTTTAACACCTTCTCAAAAAATGTAAAAGCTCAACACCAGTTAGTTTTAACGGCGAAACCTTTCTTAGCCAAATCTGAAGCAATTATTTAAAATATCTCTGCGGTGTATGCATGAAATTAATTGATATGGAATAGGAATGGGCATGATTAATCGATCGATAGTTGACCCGGGACAATATAACGATAACGTTAGTTCACTGCAAACACTGCGATGTAATAGTAGGGCTATCAGTGAACGAGCAATAGAAGACATTGTTTCATTTAACTCAATGAAATAAGAGCTCTCTTAATATTTTATATTGTTATTGGTTTAATACCTTTGTTGTCAATGAAAAGTCGCTGTCCTACACCATGGGTCTCCAACATCGCCGCCTCAAGCTCAGTCACTTTGCCGGGGCCCCTTCTTGAGCTTGCATTGAAGCAGTAGGCCTAGGCTACTACATTTAAACACAATTGGTGCTATGACTGAGGCATTCCAGCCTACGAATTTAATGGGTAAATCATGAAATTCAAACTCAACTTAGGGGCTACTTGGCTACGCAATAAGGTTTCCATTACAGCACAGCGCACGTTTCGAATGAATGAAATATTGCCTTGTCTCGCAATAAACAGCGGGTGAAAATCCCGACTCTTTCAACAACATGAAATATAATAGTGAGCCATCAAATAACCCCTTAGATTGCAGTGCCTTATCAGTCCCAACATTGAGCAAATCAATATAACCAAACTGTCCAAAAAGTAAATTAAATCCCAAACCAAACGGAAAATCTTCTGCTTTTTGATAGCTTATATGCCATATCCGATATGCCAAAACCCCCGATGTCCTCACAATAAAGCATTATAGAAATAAAGGTACAGTAAATAATGAGGTAAATAAAAGACCCCGGCCATAATTTGAGGATTTACAGTAGTTATTTTTTTATGAGGCCTTGTTAAATAGCCTAATTAATTGTTAGCCTCTCTCTCACCCTCTTTCTACACTCCGTGTCTTGTTTTGAGTTACATTTTGAGAAAATCAAAACATAATAATGCTTAGATCTGACAGGTTAAGTTATTGTTTAACATGATTCTTTTTTATAATTTATTATTTTGGAACAAAGCGAGGGTCTCTGTTTAATCTGAGCTCGTGATTCCGCTTGCTTTTTAGAGCAATCGCATGGCTTTAGCCTTAACGAACGACCAGTTTAGAAGATCTCATCGAGGAAAAACATGCTGTATTTTTGTATTTTCATTGCATTTTTAAATTGATAAAAAGTTAAATAAATAATGAATTTTAATATAGGCCTAGAAATATTAATGATTAATCAATAGTCGATCGTTAATTCTCCCGACGAATGCCCATCCCTAATATGGAATTTCAGTTCATACTCATCTGATCCTAAATCGGTCCGATTTGCTATTTTTCGTAATAATGTGGAGATTTTGAATGACTGCACCTATTAAACTCTGGTGGAGACCAGAAGTGTTTAAATGCAACAGAAGCCGCACACACGCACGCACGCACACACACACACACACACGCACACACACGCACACACGCACGGGTCGTCACCTTCGTCGTCGGTGGACAGGGCGAAGCGTGGCATGGTCTCCAGGCTGTGTGTGCTGCTGATGACCAGTGGACTGGTGCTGCGCTCGGACTGGGAGGAGCCAGAAGAGGCCCGCACACGCAGACTACGTGAGAGAGAGAGAGAGAAGGGTCAGCACACACGAACACACACTCACACACACACAGAGTCAGCACACGCAAACTACAGAGAGAGAGAGCAAGACAGACATAATAAAGACCGAGGTTCTATGGATGTTAAACGTTGGGGCCGTATATCTGAACGACATAACCGGTCATATGGAAGGCCGGTTGTTCTACTACTCCCCCCCCTAGTATTTCCTCGGGACATTATGTAAATGTAGCCTAGAAATCTAGACGCACCTTAGCGGCAGCAAATTAAATTTGCTGCCAGGGCAAGTCTAGCAACTCTCCGTTGGCTTGTGAGCTCGAAAAATTAAACTTCTATCAGGCCAATCAAATCGTGTATAGAGTCGTTGGGCAGGCTTAACATAATGATTGATGGCAACAGTTTGGCTTGAATTCCCTGCTACTTGAAAACAAATAAGATAATGTTGCTGTTGGCGAACAGTGTGACACGAGTTAAGCTTTTATTAAGTTGGCAAAAGCTTGAACTAGCCAAATCTCTCCGCTAGTGGGAAACGCATGGGACTCATAGCGCTGAAAAGGCAGACAGTAACAGGAGTATTTAATAAATTGTTAGCCAACACGGTCGGTTTTCTGTTCATTGATAGCCTTCTCATGACCTCACTGCTGAGCTCGCTGATATTTGTTGGGCATAAATATGCCTAGAGAAAATGAAAACGAAGAAAACCCAACTTTATTCAAAGCTCACGTAAATGCAATAGACACATGGGGAGAGGATGCTTTTGGAAAAAATAAACCATGAAAAAACGAACCACTTCACTGTTATGTTAGTATTTTGTTTGTTGCTTAAAAAACGCTTGTATATGATGGCCTTGAAGTCTTGAGTTAGCCTACTGAATTGGCTGGTACCATAAAGTTCGTGCATGCTCGCTCTCTCCAACACAAACCAGATTTGGGGTTCCATAGCCAAGTAATTCTGCTACATAACGTTGAAAACAGATAAATGTGTTTATTCGAAGCACACATACAAATACTGGTCAATTTCAAGTGCCCACTTACTTGACTACTTGAAGTATTAGCCTACGCACAATAGATTTTTCTTCTTTAGCCTGCATAATGCATACACTTTGTAAACAAACAGCAGCTGTGACAGGCAGCGGCCGCACATATTCTCAAGCGCCATATCTCGCCTCTTGTGAACTCTACAAGCCCCACCCCTCACTCGACAACCACATGGAGATTCTGTAAATGCGTGTGTATGTCGTTCACACATAGGTCCGTATAAGGTCAGTATAAGGTCCGCAGGTTAGCATCATATCTGAATCATCCAAAGGGTAGGACCTCCATTTGACAAACCTCGGCATATACTCCTGAAAGCGCTTAGAGAGAGAGGGGGGGAGAGAGGGAGAGAGAAGGAGGGAGAGGGGTCAGCACACGCAAACTACAGAGAGACAGAGAGAGAGAGAGGGAGAGAGAGAGAGACAGAGAGGGAGAGAGAGAGATAGGGAGAGAGAGAGAGGGAGAGGGAGAGAGAGAAAGAGATGGAGAGAGAGAGAGGAGAGGGAGGGAGAGAGAGAGGAAGAGAGAGAGAGAGACAGAGAGAGGGGCGGGGGTCAGCACTCACTCACTCACTCTGAGTGTGTTTAACTGACCTGGCTCTCTGAGCGGAGAGCCTGTGTTCGTCCCCTGCGTGGCGCTGTGTGTGTGTGTCTGCAGGGGACGGGGCCCTGGGCTCCTCTTTGTCCTCGCTGGGGCTGCGGTCCGTAGAGAAGCTCAGGTTACACGGGGTCGCCAGATGCTCCGAGCTGCTGTACACCTGAGAGCACACACACACACACACACACGACGCGGACACATCGACGACACGACACACGACGCGACGGACACACACGACGCACGACACACGCACGCACACACACACACACACACACACACACACACACACACACACACACACGGACGATGCACGACGCACACGCACACGCATCGCTACAACCACACACGCATTCCACAATAACACACACACCGCACACACACACGATGCACGCACACACACACCACACACACACACCACACGTGTGACCATATATGATAATACAATAGCGTGAGTTTATATATCTTATACCCTATTTGTCACGGTTACTTATAGATGTGATAGTGTAACGATAAACATGAGACTTTCAGCGGGGGCA
Source organism: Alosa alosa (assembly GCF_017589495.1). Classification (NCBI taxonomy): domain Eukaryota; kingdom Metazoa; phylum Chordata; class Actinopteri; order Clupeiformes; family Clupeidae; genus Alosa; species Alosa alosa. Next base: position 35,814,227 of record NC_063197.1, on the reverse strand, counting down.
CGGAACTTAAATTGATCCACGGTAGTTTAAGCTACACTTAAACAGACAAAACATTCTAATATGAAAATGTAGATGCAATTGTTGTAAAATGGTGCAGCTCCTTTAAGAAAGCCCCGCGCAGGGATGGAAAGAAGCGAGGGGATGTGTGTTAGAACTTAGATGCGTTGTGGAAAAAAGTAAGCGTGCTGTTGAGACTGGAGCAAGTCATATTCAAAATAATGCAAAAAATAAATCCGGGCAGATAAAACCAATTCCTCATTCATTTGCAACCGCAGCATGCCTGCTTGTCGACGCTCAAAGGAAAAAGATATCAAAGCACCTTTATGTTAGAATGTAACACATTTTTTTTTAAACAGCTGGACCATCTATAAAAAGCATTTTTTTCTTTTCTTTTTTGAGCACGTCCGAGATCAGGACATAACGACTGGATAGGCTCGAGATATAATTCCAAAGGGGGGCAGATTTTAAGGCCTACTGCACTTAAAACTTAAAAGATTGAACGAAGCTTCCCGGAAATTTGAAATTGGCGATCAGTGACTGGCATCGGGTGAAGCTTTTTTCGAAGTTGAACAGGCTATTAAAAAACTATTTGCGCACCTAAATGTCACAGGAGAGACTGGGCTCTCCCTTCTATGAATTGAAAAAGGCGTTATGCTACCTGCAAACTGGCCAATGATTTCATTGCTGAGTTTGCGGCAAAGCAAGAAAATGTTTTTTCAGAGTCAGGATATGGCGAGTCAGTCATTTATTTGTCCAATGTTAGCCTACAGACCAGTTTCCATAGTGCACATCTTATCAACAGTTTGAATGTCGTGTGTGTTTCTGCTCATTGACAAATACCGTTCAGCACAATGATTCATGCCCAATTAATTTCCCCTGTTAAAGTGTTCGACTTTGTTACACTATTTGGTTTCGTGATGTAACGTCTCGTGAAAGTGGTCTACACATTCCGGGATGGATTTCTTTTAAGAGACTGAAGCAACGAGCAGACAAGTAAGGGTAAGCGAGCAAGCAAGCACTTAAAGTCGGTGTTTTGAGGTCGCGCAGCATATCTGTGAATTGCCGTCAGAACCTTTATCGTCTTCCTCCCGTGCGTTCTAAAGGATTATGAACATTCCGATTCATCGAACTGCTTTAAGAGTGAGCTATTGAGATTGCATTGAAATTGCAGTTTGCATTGATTCATATTTGAATGTTGAATGAATTAATTTATTGTTGTAGCCTATTGCACATGATCTGCGTTGAATTCTAATTAAGTCTGTTTCTACTGAATTGCCTGTTTTGTCTACATTTAAAGTTTTTCTTGATATTACATTGCAGTTTAGTCCAATACAAATTTGTGCTTGTAGACTATTGCAATTCGGAAGTTTATCTATAAATTCACATCAATCTTATCTTGTTATAATAAGGTTAATGCTCAAACACTTTATTATATTGTAGCTTACTGTAGTGCTACATACTGATACAACATCACAGCATTTTAATAACAAATTAGTTTTATTTCATGCACAATTATTATAACATACAGAAAGTTAAAAATGTCAGACACTAGTGAAACCACATTAAAGTACACAAAAGAAAAGGCAGATCTTCCTGTCCAAGAAGACTTAAACAAGGGACCGATTGATGAGAATGCACAAGCTGAAGATTTGGTGCAAGTTCATTGCAGTATACAGACTGGAAGATGTCCTTTCACACCTTAATTGATCGCAAGAACTTGCCAGCTCAAGAAAAACTCTTCTTTCTGCGAAAGTATGTAGGAGGCGTAGCTAAGAGAGCTATCGAAGGATACTCCTTAGTCGGAACAGAGGATGCCTACTGTGCTGCGTGGGGCATACTTGATGACCGCTTTGGAAATTCCTTTATAGTTGGCAAAGCATATAGAGACAAGATACAGTCATGGCATAAGATTTACTCTAAAGATAGCAAAGATCTTAGTGAGTTTGCTGATTTCTTAACCAGTGTCACAACTGCCATGCCTTATGTTCAGGGCTTGCAAACGCTAAACGACTGTGTTGAAATCCAGAGAATTGCAGCCAAGCTGCCTGACTGGATGAGCTCCCGTTGGAACAGAACAGCTACAGTTTTCCAAGATGAACACAATGCCTTTCCTGACTTCAAGTCGTTTGTTCAGTTTCTCAACAAAGAGGCCAGAATCGCCTGTAACCCCATTACCTCACTCCAAGCATTGAAGTCCACGGAACAAGAAAACTTTAGACAGAGTGATCCAGATCACAAGCTTCACAGAAATCGTAACTCTACTGCTAAAACTTTCACCACAAGTTCAAGTGAGAAGACCAACCCTGTGTGTGTGTTTTGTAAAAGGCATGGACATTCTTTGCACAAATGCAGGAAGTTCATGGAAAAGCCAGTTGAAGAGCGAGTGAAGTTTGTCCATTCTGAGAAATTATGCTTCGGTTGTCTCAAGATTGGGCATAGCTCCAAGCACTGTATCTCCAGAAGTGTCTGTGAGAAATGTAAAAAACGTCATCCAACCTGTCTACATCAAGACCGGGGGAAAACCCCAAGACTTGAAGGTCGTCAGATGCAGTCTGCTGTCAGCCAGGGATCTGCAGAAAGTAAATGTGAGCAACCCAATAACTATCTAGAGACGCAGCTAGCAACTTCCAACAAGGTCATTCAATATGACAGAAACAACCACACGTCATCAATTCTCCCTGTGTACGTGTCAACAGCAGCTAATCCTGAGGAAGAGATTTTGGTGTACGCCTTGCTCGACACTCAGAGCGACACTACCTTTATTCTGAAGGATATAGCTGATCGGTTGCATGTAAAGCAAGATCCTGTGAGGCTCAAGATCTCCACAATCACATCAAGGACAATGGTTGTGTCAAGCAATAAGTTGTATGGACTACAAGTAAGAGGTTTGAGGTCTGAAGAAAGAATCAACATTCCAGTTACATACACTAGAGAATATATACCTGCAAATAAATCTGACATACCAACCTGTAAGACTGCAAAAGGTTGGCCTCATTTAGAACACCTAGCTGATGAGATGGCACCTGAACTCGATTGTGAAGTAGGATTGCTGATCGGTTATAACTGTCTCCAAGTCTTGCTTCCCAGAAATGTGGTCAGTGGCAAGGAAGGTCAACCGTTTGCTCAGAAATCTGTGTTGGGGTGGAGCATTATTGGCTACAGCAACCTTGACAATGAGTTTGCAGATGAAATTGGGATCAGTCATCGAATCATCTCAAGAGAAGTCTTTTCAGCCACTCGATCACCTCAACCACTTAAGTCTGAAGTCCACTTTGTGTATCGAACTAAAGTGAAAGAAATGCTTACCCCAGCGGACATGTTGAAGATCTTTGAGTCAGATTTCACAGAAAGGACTGGTGAAGATGTAGCCATGTCTCAGGAGGACCTTCGTTTTTTGGCCAAACTGAAACAGGGCATCAAGCAAAAGAATGATGGCCATTTTGAGATGCTGCTGCCCTTTAAAGAGGAAAGACCAGCTCTGCCAAACAACATAACTTGTGCTGAACACCGGCTCCAGTGCTTGAAGAGACGCTTCAGGAAAGATGAACAATACTTCAAAGATTACAGGGCCTTTATGATGGACATCATTGCTCGTGGCGATGCAGAAAAGATTCATGATGGAGAGATTAACAGTCAGCCTGCCTGGTACATCCCGCATCATGGAGTTCATCACCCTCAGAAGCCTGGCAAGATCCGGGTGGTTTTTGACTGCTCCGCCAGATTTAAGGGCACATGCCTGAATGAACATCTATTGACTGGGCCAGACCTCACAAACACCCTCATAGGAGTCCTGTGTCGTTTCCGCAAGGGTCAAGTAGCCATGATGTGCGATGTGGAACGCATGTTTCATCAGTTTCATGTTGCCCAAGAAGATCAAGACTACCTCCGGTTCTTGTGGTGGGAAGGTGGTGAGCTGGAAGCACGACCATCAGTATTCCGCATGCGTGTTCATCTCTTTGGAGCTGCCTCCTCGCCTGGATGCGCAAACTTTGGATTTAAGCATCTCGCTGCTCAAGGTGAGGGTGAGTTCAGTCAAGCCGCTGCAAGGTTCATCCAACGCAACTTTTATGTCGACGATGGTTTGACAAGTGTTGAAAGTGACACAGAGGCCATTCAGCTCGTGAGAGAAGCCAGAGACCTCTGCAAGTCTGGTAAGCTTCACTTGCACAAGTTCGTCTCCAACAGCAAGCAGGTGATTGCCTCTCTTCCAACAGAAGAGTGCGTGGAAAGTGCTGCTGACTTGAGCCTCGACTTAGGACAGGCCAAGGTAGAACGGGCACGGAGTACAGTGGTGTGTGGCATCTGACACATTCCAGTTCAGAGTAACTGTAAAGGAAAACCCATTCACCAGAAGAGGTGTTCTTTCCACAGTGGCTTCAATTTTTGACCCGCTAGGGTTTGTGGCACCCTTCATTCTGATTGGGAAAAGGATCCTGCAAGCCATGTGTATAAGGTAGGCTGGGATGAGCCGCTTCCAGAAGACCTCAAGCCGCACTGGGAGGTCTGGCTCCGTGATCTTTTAGACTTGTCCACAATAAAGGTATCACGTTGCTATGTGCCACCAGTATGTAAAGATGTCCAGTGTTATGAATTGCACAATTTCTCTGATGCCAGTGTGACCGGTTATGGAGTCTGCTCTTACCTCAGGACAGTGACTGTGAACGGGGAGGTACATTGCACACTCGTAATGGGGAAGGCAAGAGTGGCCCCAACGAAGGTGACAACCATCCCGAGACTGGAGCTCTCAGCAGCTGTTGTTGCCACCAGAACAGGTGATCTGCTTAGAAGAGAACTGGAGTTGGATCAGCTCAGTCAGTTCTACTGGACTGATTCTAAAGTTGTTCTGGGCTATATTAATAACGAGGCAAGACGGTTTCAAGTCTTTGTAGCCAATAGGATTCAGCAGATCAAATCCAGCACAGAACCTTGTCAATGGAGGTATGTGGCCACAGAACATAATCCAGCTGACCATGCATCCCGTGGGCTCACAGCAAAGGAACTTATGGAGTCTAACTGGTTCACTGGGCAGAGTTTTCTGTGGCAAAGAGAACTCTCCAAAGATGAGGTCAAGGCAGAAGTAAGTGATGGCGACCCAGAGCTCAGAAGGGCCTAGTGTTAATTTCATCAGACGAGACGAGAGGAAATATGTTCGTCAACAACCTTTTTTTTTCATGACTAAGACGAGATGATGACGAGACGGCAGTAATCTCATGAAACACTGACTAAGACTATCTTAAGAAGCATTATTGTTGACGAAAAAAGACGAGACTAAAATGTTTTGCATGAAATAAAAACTAAGATAAAATCTCTCTTCATTTTCATCTACAAAATGAAGACAGAATATCTAGCTGTTACGTTTTCAAAATATTCCAAATAAGTTCATAATGCTAACAGCTTTCCTGTAGGCTAGTCGTGCTGTTGCTGCAACCCTGTGGCTGCAACACACGAAACTATATGGAACAAGAACACTGGAGATTTCTGCCAGAGTTAGCAAGCTAACTACCTAAGCTTTATGCCACAATGCTACATACCCAGAAGTTGAAGCTTCTCTCATACAAATTAACATCCCCCAGAATGTCCATACGAAAATGTTCATCATGTAATGTCAACTATTTAACTAGTTAGACTGATGATGCAAAGTTTGCTAGCAAGTAAGCTAATATGGAAAGTTAAGCTAGCAAAGTTAGCTATGGCTAAGATGAAGAGTCTGTTTGAGGAATGTGTTGTGTTTGGGTGTATATCGCCATCTACCCAGGTGAGGAGTAAAACATTAATACTTTGGTCTCGACAGTGTTTCTCAAACTTTTTCAGTTTCAGGACCATAAGTAACCCTAGCTAAAAAAAAAAAGATTAGACCTACTTCAACAGTAGCCTATAATTAGTCTACACTATAGGCCTACTCACTGAACCACCTTGCTTATTGTCTTTGCACTTTGCTTTATTGTGTGGATTCATACTGTATGATTTAAACTGGCATATCTTACATAGACAGTGTTGCAGAACTGTTTTTACATACAAGTTGGTTCAATATTGTAAACAACTCATCTTTATTATATTTTACCACGTCTGCTCGCGGACCACTTGGGATAGCTTGCGGACACTAGTGATTTCCTGACCACACTTTGAGAAACACTGGTCTACGAATATGACAGTGGTCCAGTCGAATCTTTTACTGTCTATGGTCAAATCCCAGCCGAGCTATAACTGTAGCTCGACTTACCTGTGCATGTAAACATACTGACTGACAAAAAATCAGAATGAGTAATTATAACAGGCGAGAGTAGCCCTGTGGACCACAATATTGTTGGGAAATTGAGATGTGTGAAACACTATTTGACTCAAATGGTAATCAGAAATAATTTGTTATAAAAAAAGACTAAAATGTGTTGACTAAAACTGACTAAGACTAAGATACCTTTAGTTTTCTTTTGACTAAAACTAGACTAAAATGGCCGAGACTTTTAATTGACTAAAACTTGACTAACAAAATGATATTTGAATGACTAAATATGACAAAGACTAAAAAGGACATTTCGTCACAAGACTAAGACTAAGAATAAATTAAAAATAGGTGACAAAATTAACACTAGAAGGGCCCAAGTCCTCACAACCAAAGTGACAGAGCAGACGCCTCTGTTGAATCGTTTGCAGAAGTTTTCAGACTGGGGAAGAATGGTGAAGGCCATAGCAAGACTGAAGTGCTGGGCAAGGAATGTAAAGGGGCTAGGAGAAAGATCAGAGTCTACAACACTTGATGAAAGGAAAGATGCTGAACTATTTATAATCCGCCTAGTCCAAGAAGACATTTTCAGTGGAGAAATCAAGGCTCTCAAAGAAAGGAAAGAAGTGAAATCAAACCAGCTCTCCAAGCTGCACAAGCTACGCCCATTTGTAGATGAGCCCAATATTCTGAGGGTGGGAGGAAGATTGACCAAAGCGGCACTCCATCCCCATGTCAAGTACCCTGCTATTCTTCCAAAGGGCCATCATGTGTCCCGGCTCCTCATAAAACATTTTCATGAGCGAATTTGCCATCAAGGTCGCGGCATGACAATGAACGAGATCCGATCCAAGGGCATTTGGATTCTGGGATGTAGCAGTGAAGTATCCTCAATCATCTACAAATGTGTAAAATGCAGGAAGTTTCGAAAAGGCACTCAAGAACAAGTTATGGCTAATCTACCGTCTGAAAGGTTAGACTACTCCTCCATTTACGTACAGTGGCATGGACTGTTTCGGACCATTCTATGTGAAGGATGGAAGAAGAGAATTGAAAAGATACGGCCTTCTATTCACTTGCATGTGTTCGAGAGCGGTTCATATTGAAGTACTTGACGACCTCAGTTCTGATGCATTCCTGAATGCTTTGCGCTGCCTTATTTCCATCCGTGGCAACGTAAGTCAACTTTGTAGCGATCAAGGCACTAACTTTGTTGGTGCAAAGAAAGAGTTCATGGACCTCATGAAAGGATTCACTCAAGAGCGCATGAAAGATCTGGGCTGTCGTTTCATCTTCAATCCACCTTCCTCCAGTCACATGGGTGGAGTCTGGGAACGACAGATCCGAACAGTGCGGAGTGTCTTGACAGCCATCTTGGATCAGTCTGCTAGAACCTTGGACAGCTCCTCACTGAGAACCTTCATGTATGAAGCCATGGCAATAGTAAATAGTCGACCCCTGACCTCTGAATTCTTAAATGATCCGTTGGCACCAGAGCCGTTGACGCCAAATCACATATTAACAATGAAGTCAGAGATTATCGCATCTCCACCTGGAGAGTTCTCTAGGGAAGATCTCTATCTGAAGAAGAGATGGAAGAGAGTCCAATTTTTAGCCAATGAATTCTGGGCGAGATGGAAGAGGGAGGATCTTTTGAATCTACAACAAAGGAGTAAGTGGAGTAAGAACCGTCGAGACACAAAGGTCAATGATGTCGTCCTACTTCAAGATGACCTGGCACCACCAAACCGTCGAGACACAAAGGTCAATGATGTCGTCCTACTTCAAGATGACCTGGCACCACCAAACCGTCGAGACACAAAGGTCAATGATGTCGTCCTACTTCAAGATGACCTGGCACCACCAAACCGTCGAGACACAAAGGTCAATGATGTCGTCCTACTTCAAGATGACCTGGCACCACCAAACCGTCGAGACACAAAGGTCAATGATGTCGTCCTACTTCAAGATGACCTGGCACCACGAAACCGTCGAGACACAAAGGTCAATGATGTCGTCCTACTTCAAGATGACCTGGCACCACCAAACCGTCGAGACACAAAGGTCAATGATGTCGTCCTACTTCAAGATGACCTGGCACCCGCAAACCGTCGAGACACAAAGGTCAATGATGTCGTCCTACTTCAAGATGACCTGGCACCACGAAACCGTCGAGACACAAAGGTCAATGATGTTGTCCTACTTCATGATGACCTGGCACCACGAAACCGTTGGAAACTTGTCAAGGTTGTTGAAGTCTTCCCGGGATCTGATGGGCGGGTCAGGAAGGTCAAACTTTTAGTCAGTGATGCAACACTAGATGGTAAATGTGCACGCACTACTAAGCCAGTGTATTTAGAAAGACCTGTACACAAAACAATATCTTTACTTGAGTCTGATTAAGGTGCGAGATTTCTAAATCACAGATTATGTTAATGCATTATATATCTTTGATATTCATGTGAAAAATTGTGTGTGTGTGAGTGAACTTACCTTGGGGTTTCCAGAATCACACTTATGTGATGGTGGGAGTGTAGCTGCAGCCATAGGAGTTTAATAGTTTCCACTCAGCCTTGCATATTTTGCACCAGCTTTGCATATTTTGCACCATCTTCGCATATTTGCACAATTAATATAATAATGCATTTTATTTTATATACCGTTGTAATGTACAGATTTATCTGAGATGTATTGATATTGTAATGATGTATTTGATTAACGTTGTAATATATTGAATGGACTCAATCTCCCATGATGCCTATATCGGTCACTTCCTGTCGATGTTTGAAACCTAATGAATGAGCTTGTGAGGCTACAAGGAGCTACCTGTTTGATGCGCTGCAAGTTTTTATACTTTCTAATGCTTACAAGAGTTACCTCAAGTTTTATAGTGCCTTATGTCCAACTCAACAACATCCTCTCTTGGTCTACAAGCCGGCAAAAGTGGTATGTTACGCTTTGTTTGGTTATTGTTTTAATAACGTTCAAGGTTGTGTTTGTGTTTATGAATGTATGATTGACTGTTGTATGTTTTGTCTTGTTTGTGTAGTTCTACGTTGTTTGTTGGAGAAAATAAACATCAGTGTTAAGAACCTGGCCTCGGATTTGTGACTAAGGGATGTTGCAAAAGACATCAAAAGACGCAATTAATCAGAAATAAATAATGTAATCTGCATCGCTTTATTTAACAAACTGCAAGCAACAAGAGGGTTGAGTTTGCTGTGAGGCCAAACCCAAGAGCAGAGCCTATCTGTTAAGGCACTCGATATAGGCTATATGGTAACAAGCTGTGTGCGCCTGGAAAGACAGTAGAAGATGCTTTCTGAATAGCACAGCGAAGACGGCTCTGGTCATCCCATACCCTCCCCCCACTTCCTGTAGCCTACCATTATGACTTGTTGCCGTTTTGGGACATTAAGCTTTTTCACGTTAAGCCCCCCTCCCCCACCCCCTTCTTTCACAAGCAGTGGGGGAGTGCGGGGCACAAAGTAACACTTTTTGGTAGACAAAGGAGGGTTCTTCACGCTTCTGTCATTTGGCGACAATCCGGTGCAACCAGGCCAGGACAGATATTTTAGAGAGAAGGAGAGACGCCGGTGCAGCTCAGATGTCTTCTTAATTTTCTTTATTCTTTAGTAGGCTAAAAGGTGCAGAACATTATTAAACTTTGACTAACGTTTCGATGTGTCGATGTTTTTGACTAACGAACATCGAAACGTTAGTCAAAGTTTAATGTTCTGCACCTTTTACTAAAGAATAAAGAAAATTAAGAAGACATCTGAGCTGCTTCTCCTTCTCTAACACTTTTTGGCTTTGGCTAAATATTTCTAAAATCATTTGAGTTTCACTAGTCACATGTTTTAACAAGGAACACTTGTTATTGAACTAATAACAGGCGGTGTCGAAAATTGACTTTATTTTTCCATAATGGAGAAATAACATATGCAGAGTCTAACCAAGGTCAATCTTGCCAAAAAAGCCCTCAAACCTGAAAACACATGAGGCAAAAAGTGCAAAACATCACAAAACTAACTAAACTAACACGCAGCATATTTTTGTATTGCAATCATTGTAGCCTACAGTTGTAACAAGCGATAACAGTCGTTTACTCCCCTCATCGCTCATTATAAAGAACGTTTAACGTGTCCCAAAAATAGCTATCAACTGATCACCAAACGTCTTATAAACAAGTATTGCCTGCCTAGATTCGAAATCAGAACTGCCTGAAAGTTGCAGCCCTGTTCTGGAAATACAAGATTAACCCACCTCGACCGCCAGACAACGCTATCTGCTTGAAAGTAGGCCTATTGGGTAGGACTGTAGACTACACTGGTTGCTGTGGCACAGTCTTGAGTGACCGAATTCGTTTTCCTTTGTCATATGAATGCTGTCATTTTGTTAACATTACTGTTAAGGAGATGCTGTAGGTAAAGGCTATATTTAACATTGTTAGTGTAGTAAAACAAATCAGAACTACTCACAAGGTTTCTGGGCAGCATATTTATGTTCTGTTAGCAAGCAAACTTCTCATGACTGCCGACTAGGGGTCGACCAAATATCGGCATATATGAATCACCTTGATGGTGAATCACCTTGATGGTGAATGAAGTGTCAATTCTTAACTGGGACCCACTGTATGTGCGCTAAGCCTTGTTATCATGAGATGATGTCATGTAATAACCATGATGCTGAAAGGTGTGTGTGTGTGGGTGTGTGTGTGTGTGTGGAAGTGTGTGTGTGTGCATGTATATGCGTCTGTGTGAGAGAGCATGTATATTTGTGTGTGTGAGAGCATGTGTATGTATGTGTGTGTGGGAGGTGTGTGTGTGTGTGTGTGTGGAGTGTGTGTGTGTGCATGTATATACGTCTGTGTGAGAGAGCATGTATATTTGTGTGTGTGAGAGCATGTGTATGTATGTGTGTGTGTATGAGCATGTGTATGTGTGTGAGCGTCTCTATGTGAGAGCATGTGTCTGTGAGAGTGTGTGTGTGTGTGTGAGAGAAAGAGAGAGAGCGTATGCGTGTGTGTGTGTGTGTGTGTGTGGTCCTGTGACGAGCACATTATTCTTGTCCTGAAAACACAAGACACCTCTGCTGCTCTTACATAACTTGCACCACTATGCCACTTGCTTACTTAGGTCAAACAGAACTACCTCAGCCATTTATTGGCCTGACTTTGCACTATTATATTGACTGTCTATGCACAATTGCACAATTTCAACCCAATTTTGCTGCTCTTATTTCTTCATTGTATGTGCCTTCTCATTTACTTTTTTATTGTTTACTTGAATGTTATGTTTGTCTGTAGCAAGGGCGTCAGTTTGTTTTTAGAAGTGGTGGGGACAATAACCATAAGCTTGAGTGTGTTTGGAAAAGTGCGGGGTACCCTTATGTAAGCTATTCATCCATTCAACGCTGCATTACAATATGCTCAACAGTAGTGTTGCGCAGGTTAAGGTTTTTTAACATCCGCACCCACCCGACCCGTCAGGAGAGTCAATCTGCACCTACTCGACCCTCAATATGCACTGATTAACTACCGAACCTGACCCGACCGACAAAAAAAAAAAAAACAATGAGGCGATCTTTTGCCTTAACGTGTGTCTGAAAACGAGGTGAAAATTTGCAGGCCTGCTGATCTGTTCACATGATGCGAATTTTTGGGAGGCAGCATCAGCTATTAATGTGACGCGGCAACAGGGCGCGTGTAGAGTGATAGGCGTTAGGCCTTATTATGCGTGGGCCTTCAGATGCAGCAGGTGTGTGATTTCCAAAACCATGGCGGAGAACCGACTGCACTTTGGTTAGCTTGCATTTGTTTTGCTGTTGCTTAGAATATTAGATTCTTGGCGATAGATATCTTCAGACAATAAAAGTAATTTGGAAGGAAATTGAAGAGAAGAGTTGCCCCTGCGTTGGCCGTGATTCCCCTTTGAAAATCAGAGGTTCACAGGCTACTGTGGCCTTGGTCAGTGGTGCCGCCAGTCGTAATCCTGTAGTTAGCCTACTGTGCGCGCATAATTCATTCATGAAATCATTCAATACAACAATAAAAATAGCTTGTGTAACTGTCTTAATTGAAACATGCTTCACGCACAAATGATAGCCTAGGGCAAAGAGAATGGACATCTCAACATAAGGATAGGTCTACATTAGAAGATGATGATTGGTGTAAACTTTGTCACACACGATGCGTGATGAGGCATAAAAAAAGTTTGGTTCCTGTTGGTTGTCAGTTGAGGCCATGGGTCGGGTAGGGAATTTTAGGGATTTTTTTTTTTTCCCAGTGGCAGTAAGGGATGGGTACCCAGTCCCCCAGTGGCAGTTTTTGGGATAGGTAGACCTAAAATGCCTGGATGGAAGTTGGGTGTTTTTTAGGTTTTTTGGAGACTTGGACCTAAAATGCCTGGCGATTTTTTTTTTTTTTTTAATTTGGCAATTAAGTTAGTAAGACCAAAATCACACTGATAATCTTGATGCTTATTAAAAAGGATAATCAAAGGTAAACAGTAAGGATTACAGAAAATCAAAGTAGGCCTACTTTATTTGTGAAAATGCTTTGACTGAGGTAATTCACAAAGCAGTATAACCTTTCAGTAGAACTGTCAAAAAAAAGACCTAAAGAGATGGCATCATGTCATATGTTTCAATACATTCATATATTTTGTAATTCATATTAAGTTCATATCTTTTAATAATTCATAGTCTGTTGCCTGCATAATTACTAATAGCCAAGTAAGTATCTAGTAATTTCATATTGATGTAAACTATTTGACTACACTTCTGTTTAATGTCATTACATTGGTGGTGTATGTCTAATTGACTGCCTGCCCCTTTAAGGACGTGAGAGTAGCCTAATTACATTTCTGAGTGGATTGGAAGGCTTGCATCTCACTGTGTTCGGCTACGAGTGTAAATCACTTTTTGCATAGTGCATTATGATATGTGGATGCAATTGGGAATGTCTTCTATGTCATCAGTTAAAATAAATTTTAAAATCATTCTTGGATCATAGAAGAGGTAAATGTCTTGCAATTTTATTAATTTCTATGATTTTGGTAGCACTACTCAAACTAAGCCCACAAGCTAGCAAACATGACATAAGCTAAAAGGACATATCCAGGTAAACGTTTGCCAATGGGTTGCATAGCCTACTCAAATGTCAGTAAACCAAGTAGGCCTTAATTAACTTACTTTCATAGCCTAGGTAGGTAGGTTAGCAACACCAGGTTGAGAGATGCAAGTAAGCAGATCATTAACGTTAGCCTTCTATTTATTGTCATCAAAACTGCAGAGGAACGAACACGTTAGGGCAGCCTGGTTTCATATGCAGAGAGTGCAGAAGTAAGTGTGCCATCTGGCTCAATATTCTGCGCGAAGGACTGTTGTGGTAGGTGAAATTTCACGGTCAAAATACGATGATTGGTCAAATTTGCGAAAAAGTTGCGGTGTTTGGACAAAATTGCGAGTGCCTTGGTAAGTGACGAACACAATCGTCTTCGTGAACAGCTGTGCATAGGCTACTTTGTAAAAGAGAGAATACGCTCATCCCTATACATAACGCAAGGGGTAATTAATGTAATTATAGTTCGCCTTTTATTGGTGGATTTATTTAATGTAGCCTAGACTATTTAGTGTTATTTCTTCCCAAAGCTCATAAAATAAATTTGGGTCGCACATAAATTGACAGGGTCGGTCGGAAACCGGAACCCAATAATTTTTTTTTTTTATGCCTAAGCAGTTCTGGCGCTTAAAAACGCAACGTTCCATTCAGTCATAAATCATTCAAACGTAGGCCTAGTGCTCGTCATGAAAAGAAAACAGCAGCTTAATATTTTTCAGGTGTTTAACAGTAGGCCTAGGCGCACTGTATCAGTTATGCCGTAGGCAGTGAGATTATTAGGCATTGCATCCTGTCACTCTGTTTGGAACATCGCAGTTCGGGTTGATAAGATTCAGTTAATGCGAGTATGGGTCGTCTCAAAGTTTGGGACAACCAAACAGCAGAGTAGGCAAAACAAATCCTACTTGTTAGGTTACCAATAGCGGTCTTTTCTCTAGGCCTGGGCCTATCGGAAATCGCGACATAAGCTCATTGGTTTCTTTTTTTCTTTTCTTTCTTGTTTGCGTGTTGGGTAGTGAAGCGATAATGCATTTAAATCAATGTACACCAGAGCCGATATGGCCAGCCCTGATCTGCTGCTCTGTAAGGTGTTTCTGTCCCACCCAAATTTGCTGAACTACTTGCGAAGTAGCCTATTCATCACAGACATCACATGTATCACACGAAAGAGCTTTTTCTCAGCTTTTAAACGATGTTGGTGGTTAGTTGTTGTGGTAAACGGTTCGCGAGAAAAGTAGGCTAACTTTAATTTAATCATATTTTCTGCACCCGTCTACCTACCCATTCATCTTGGCTTCGCTAACTTTCCCTCAACACATGACAAACCATATATCAGAATAAACAGCAGACCTTACCGAACACAAAGGTGTAATTAAAGTTTAAAGTTTTAATTAAAGTTTAAAGCACTCCCCTGTACAGCCATTCCAGAGTAATCCGGTTTTAAATTTGCAGCAATGTCTATATGCATGTCTCCAACTTTGGGGTTCACAATGTGTTTAAATTGTTCAATAGGCCTACATGATTTTATAACAGGCCAAATACAAAATAAATGTTACAAATATCGCCTAGACAGCCTATCTGTAAACATTACAATCAGAGGATATACATATAGGGCAGACCGACACTCATGAGTTCATGCTTTGTTTTATCACTGGATTTTAGGATAGCCTACTATGGCAACCGATTGCATTCCGAGCTACAGTCAACTCTAGCAGGCATTACATGACTGGAGGGTCGGGTGGGTGCAGATGTTAAAAAACCTTAACCGCGCAAAACTCGATCCACACATATCCAGGCAGGTCCACGCCTATCGCATGGTTTAGACTCGATGATTTCAGTATGTGGGGATTTTTTCGGTCGCAATTGGTTTGCACATTTTTAGAAGTGGTGGGGACAAAATTCAAATTATAAATAGTGGTGGGGACATATCCCCCCTGTAATCTACGCGTATGGTCTGTAGACTTATTAAACGTAATTTCGATCTCTTTGTATGTCTTGGCATGTGAAGAAATTGACAATAAAGCAGACTTTGATTATTGAAAGGCCACAGTTAGTGTGAGTGTGTGTGTGTGTGTGTGTGTGTTCCTGTGACGAGCATATTGTACAAGCATATTGTACGAGCATATTGTACCTTGCTGAAGTGTGTGATCTCTATGTGTGTGCGTGCGTGTGTGCCGTACCTTGCTGAAGTGTGTGATCACTTTGCCGGGCGTGCGTGCGTGTGTGGCGATGCGTGCATGTGTGCCGTACCTTGCTGAAGTGTGTGATCTGTATGTGTGTGCGTGCGTGCGTGCGTGCATGTGTGCCGTACCTTGCTGAAGTGTGTGATCTCTATGTGTGTGCGTGCGTGCGTGCGTGCATGTGTGCCGTACCTTGCTGAAGTGTGTGATCTCTATGTGTGTGCGTGCGTGCGTGCCGTACCTTGCTGAAGTGTGTGATCTCTATGTGTGTGCGTGCGTGCGTGCCGTACCTTGCTGAAGCGGTTGGACCAGGAAGAGAACTGGCGGATCTCCAGGGACGACTCTTCATCGTTAGTCTCCTCCTCCTCGTCTGAGCCCAGGTGGTGGTAGCGCTCAGTCCGCGCTGCAGAGTGACCAGAACAACAAGTCAGTCACACACACACACCAGTCAGTCATCCCTTTAAAACCACAGTGCACAAGCACACACACACCACACCAACACGAGTCAGTTTATCCTGTAAAACCACAGTGCACAAGCACACACACACCACACCAACACGAGTCAGTTTATCCTGTAAAACCACAGTACACACACACACACACACACACCAACACCAGTCAATCATCCCTTTAAAACCACAGTGCACACACACACAAACCACACCACACCACCACCAGTCAGTCATCCCTTTAAAACCACAGTGCACACACACACACACACACACACACCAACACCAGTCAGTCATCCCTTTAAATCCACACAGTGCCGGAGGTCAGTTATGCCTTTAATATATGTAAGGGATAATGCCTGACGAGGTGTCCATTATCAGAAATAAATGGACGACGCAGAGGTGTGAAACGTTTATTTCTGATAATTGACGCATCGAAGGGCATTATCCCGTTTATACCCTGGTCACTTACGAAATAAATAAATATGAAATCAATTATTAATACTAAATGAGTTTTAGAGCTAAAATCGTTCGTTTTTTCAGCTGTTTATCGCAACGCTGTGGAATGTTGATAAGTCATAGGTTGTAACGTATTTAGTCTCCGTTGCCTTGGTTACCAACTAGCGTTTGAGCCAGCGCAGTGATTTAGAATTGTCATCAGGCAATTCGAACGGAACGTCTTTTTATAGGTGTAGTATATCACTTTTTAAACGACACCCTTTTCAACCTAGACCATGGTATAACCTCAGATATCCTTTGCCAATTATTTTAAAAATGGCAAAAATACCTCTATGTGTTATGATTTAATGTGTGTGTGTTATGGGGAGTCACTGCTGTTCAGCTGGTGGTCAGTGTGTGTGTGTGTGTGTGTGTGTGTGTGTGTGTGTGTGTGTGTGAATGTGTGTGTGTGTGTGTGTGTGTGTGTGTGTGTGTGTGGAATGACTGACTGTCCAAGTAGCTAGTGGTCAGTGTGTGTGTGTGTGTGTGTGTGTGTGTGTGTGTGTGTGTGTGTGAGAATGACGTACTGTCGAAGTAGCTAGTGGTCAATGTGTGTGTGTGAATGACGTACTGTCGAAGTAGCTAGTGGTCAGTGTGTGTGTGTGTGTGTGTGTGAGAATGACGTACTGTCGAAGTAGCTAGTGTCGTCCTCAGACTCGAGCTGAGGGATGAACTCGGCCTTTTGCCGCAGGAGACTGTTCCAGTCCAGATGAGAGAAGAAGGGATGCTGCTTCACCTCCCCAGCGCCACCTACAGGGAGGCCAGAGGAGAGACATGGAGATGGAGAAGAACGCACAGAAACAGAGCATTGTGATAACCATGGAGACGGAGAAGAACGCACAGAAACAGAGCATTGTGATAACCACACAAGTATTAACGTTTTTCATGTGACGTATTCTAGGTTCTATAGCTTTGTTTACATCCACCTGGTAGGCAAGGGCCAAGTTGAACCCATTGAACATCGTTGTCTGCAGCTGCCTCTCAGTAGGCTACATCTCTGTATTTCAAACATTTCAGGCATCAATAAAGGTGATGATGAAACGTTATCCCATTGTTCAATATTTGCCTACAATAAAACAAACACAGTTGCTGATCTTTTGTGTTGCTTATGCTGCTTGTTGCTGTCTTCATTTGGTGGACAGAATGCTACAATCCATAGGCTACTAAATAAAGCTGTCTTCATTAGGTAACTATAAACGTTAGGGCTGTAACGATACAAACCGAAATGTGAGGTTGGTGCATCACGAATTTTGACTCACGGTTCTTCTGAGCGAATCTTTAACCCTCGAATCTTTCTTTTTTTTTTGGAGTGGGGGATACTGAATATCTGATATTAGCCTATAGCCTAGGCCAGGGGTCGGAGAGCCACTTTTACCAAATGTATTATTTTTTTCATCTCAGAAGAGCCACATACAGACAGTTACAAGAAAAAGTTTGGATATTTAACGTACAGTTACTTTCATTCAACAGAGGATTTTTAAATAGCCTAAAAAAAGCCTACATTTTCTACTAGTTTTAATGTGCAAGTAACTTGAAATGTAAAGTGGAATGACAGAAGTATAGGCCTTAGGCTTCCCATGTAGGCTAAACACCACCCCCTATTTTTCCAGTGTCCTTTGGTATGCAAAGTAACATCATAGTTAACAACACAACACTCAATTTTCGTTGACATGTCATTGGCGAAATTGAACATTAGGCCTACCAGAGATCAGATTTGGTGATGGCCTTGGAGTCTGGCTGGCTCATATTCAGTGAGGTGAAGTTTCATGCAAGAATTGAGGCCTTTCACCATTTAAAGGCAACTCCATGCAAAACTGTGATAACGCCAACTAAATACCATGTCATTGTGTTGGCGTTATGGATGTGACAGTTTTGTGCGGAATTGCCCTTAAACGTGAGCGCAGGTTTGTCTTTATATTTTTCATATGTGAGAACGATTTCTTACATGCAAGTGGAACCGAACAGGGTTAACACAGCAATAACTCGTTGCAGTGTGCGATGTATAACAGGCAGTTCATTTTGCGTTTTCAGAATCAGTCTTCGGATGGAAACTTTCCCATTTCAGCCTTGTGTTTTCTAAAGCTGTGGTCGCTGACGTTTCCTTTTGACATTTTCCTTATCTAGCCTACAGCAGTAACACATCAACAATAACAATTAAAGTGTTCTCGTTGACTGAAATGGAGGGAAATCTGTGATTTTGTTTGATATGGACATGGCAACGAACCGCGAATGTAACAATATTGTGCAGCTACGGTTACGGAGTCAAGTGAGGTGGAAAGTTATATAAATTACTCAGATAGACTTACAATATTACATTTTGAAAATGATCAAACTAAAATAAAATACATTTTAATTAAATACTCATTCATTATTTTCAAAAGCTGAGCCGCATCAGAGGGATCAAAGAGCCGCATGCGGCTCCGGAGCAGCGGGTTGCCGACCCCTGGCCTAGGCCTACATATCATGGTTGGTAGGTAGGTGGTGGTTTAATATAGTTGGCTTGAGGCATAGTTGATGATAACTGGCAGTTGGAATGGCTGAACACAACTGTTTCAAAATAAAAGTCCTCATCTTGCAGATAACATCATTGAACCTTCACAGTCGGCTTGGTCCTCACCAGTGGTCCTTGTCAACAAACCAGATGGATCTTATAGGTTCTGCGTGGATTACAGGCGAGTGAATGCGAAGACTCTGCCGGATGCATATCCAATGCCTATCATCCATGACATCCTTGAATCATTGGAAGGTGCCTCCTGGTTCAGCTCATTGGATCTGCAGTCCGGTTACTGGCAGGTAGCAATGATGGAGGAGAGCAAGAAGAAAACTGCTTTCATAACATCCCTCGGCCTGTTCCCATTCAAATGTATGCCATTTGGGCTTCGATTGTCATCAGGCAATTCGAACGGAACGTCTTTTTATAGGTGTAGTATATCACTTTTTAAACGACACCCTTTTCAACCTAGACCATGGTATAACCTCAGATATCCTTTGCCAATTATTTTAAAAATGGCAAAAATACCTCTATGTGTTATGATTTAATGTGTGTGTGTTATGGGGAGTCACTGCTGTTCAGCTGGTGGTCAGTGTGTGTGTGTGTGTGTGTGTGTGTGTGTGTGTGTGAATGAATGTGTGTGTGTGTGTGTGTGTGTGTGAATGACTGACTGTCCAAGTAGCTAGTGGTCAGTGTGTGTGTGTGTGTGTGTGTGTGTGTGTGTGTGAGAATGACGTACTGTCGAAGTAGCTAGTGGTCAATGTGTGTGTGTGAATGACGTACTGTCGAAGTAGTTCACCAGTGGTCCTTGTCAACAAACCAGAAGGATCTTATAGGTTCTGCGTGGATTACAGGCGAGTGAATGCGAAGACTCTGCCGGATGCATATCCAATGCCTATAATCCATGACATCCTTGAATCATTGGAAGGTGCCTCCTGGTTCAGCTCATTGGATCTGCAGTCCGGTTACTGGCAGGTAGCAATGATGGAGGAGAGCAAGAAGAAAACTGCTTTCATAACATCCCTCGGCCTGTTCCCATTCAAATGTATGCCATTTGGGCTTCGATTGTCATCAGGCAATTCGAACGGAACGTCTTTTTATAGGTGTAGTATATCACTTTTTAAACGACACCCTTTTCAACCTAGACCATGGTATAACCTCAGATATCCTTTGCCAATTATTTTAAAAATGGCAAAAATACCTCTATGTGTTATGATTTAATGTGTGTGTGTTATGGGGAGTCACTGCTGTTCAGCTGGTGGTCAGTGTGTGTGTGTGTGTGTGTGTGAATGTGTGTGTGTGTGTGTGTGTGTGTGTGTGAATGACTGACTGTCCAAGTAGCTAGTGGTCAGTGTGTGTGTGTGTGTGTGTGTGTGTGTGTGTGTGTGTGTGTGTGAGAATGACGACTGTCGGCGAAGCTAGTGGTCAATGTGTGTGTGTGAATGACGCACGTGTCGGCAGAAGTTCACCAGTGGTCCTTGTCAACAAACCAGAAGGATCTTATAGGTTCTGCGTGGATTACAGGCGAGTGAATGCGAAGACTCTGCCGGATGCATATCCAATGCCTATCATCCATGACATCCTTGAATCATTGGAAGGTGCCTCCTGGTTCAGCTCATTGGATCTGCAGTCCGGTTACTGGCAGGTTGCAATGATGGAGCAGAGCAAGAAGAAAAACTGCTTTCATAACATCCCCGCCTGTTCCCATTCAAATGTATGCCATTTGGGCTTCAAACGCCCGCTGCGACATTCCAGCGTTAATGGAAAAGGGTGTTGGCAGAGTTCAGAGGAAAGATATGTTTCGTTTATGATGATGTTGATGACATAATCATATACTCTCAATCACGCGGACCAACATCTGCAGGACTTGGCAGCAGTCTTCCCAAGGCTACAGGCAGCCAACCTTAGCCTGAACATGAAGAAGTGCCATTTTTTAAACCTGAGTTAAAAATTCCTTGGCCACATCGTCTCTGGCACTGGGGGTTGAGGTGGATCCGCTAAGACCCAAGCCGCCTCAGACTTTCCAGTACCAAAGACGCTTCCTGGGACTTGCTGGCTGGTACCATAAGTTTATTCCACATTTTGCAAACCTTGCCGCGACCTCTTAATCATCTCAAGAGGAAGGGAGGGAGTGGAACTGGACTAAGGAGTGTCAAGCCAGTCTGGATGCCTTGAAGGCTGCTCTGAGGAATCCTCCAGTGCTCGCGACAGCCCAATCTAACATTGCCCTTCCAGGTACTCACTGACGCTAGTGAAGTGGGCCTTGGTGCCATCCTGTCCCAGAACACGCCAGAGGGGGAGCACGCCATAGCCTACGCCTCCAGGGGACTACGGGGCCAGAATGCAATTATTCCACCTCAGAGAAGGAATGCTTGGCGGTGGTCTGGGCTGTCGAGAAATGGAGACATTATTTGGAGGGAGTGGAGTTTGATGTGTTCACCGACCATGCGGCTTTGTCTTGGGCATTCAACTGTCCGAAGACCACCCTCGCCTGACTTCGATGGATCCTCAGACTACAGCAGTTCACATTTAAAGTGCACTACCGAAGGCTGTCTTAATTCTGCTCCAGATGCTCTGTCCAGAGCATATGAGCCTCTGTCAATCCAACCCTCACCATGTCTTGCTACCAAGTGCCACTCCAGACCTGCCCACCACCTTGGCTGAGATTGCACAGGAGCAAATGAAGGATCAACGGGTGTGTGAGTTGAGGCGGACAGATCACAGTCATCAACTTTTGATCGCATTGCCTTTGAGATGCAACAAGGGGGTGCTTTACCCAAAGTTCCAGTCGAGACCAGGGGAAAAAGTATCAGCTGGTGGTGCCACAGTCTTTGGTCCCAGAATTCTTAGGGTACTTTCATGACAATCCTTTGGGTGGTCACCTGGGCCGGCTGAAGACTCTGCTGAGGGTGCTGGAGGTTGCCTGGTAGCCGGCGTCCGTGAAGATGTGTGGGAACACACCAAGTCCTGTATAGCCTGTCAGCAGTACAAGGTGGATAACAACAAACCATCCGGACTATTGCAGAGCACAGTCGTGGATGCTCCAGGGGTGATGTTGGGCGTGGACCTTATGGGTCCGTTGCCTAGGAGCAAAAAGGCCAACTGTTACCTCCTGGTGGTGGTGGACTATTATTCCAAGTGGGTGGAAATGTTCCCCTTGAGAGACAGTAAAACACCCGCGTCTCATTAAGGTTCTTAGGGAGGAAATCTTCACTCGCTGGGGGGTGCCGCGAAAGTACCTGGTTTTAGGACAGAGGACCACAGTTTACGGCCACTTTGCTCACAAACCTCTGCAAAACATGGGGTGTAGTACAAAAACTCACCACCAGTTACCACCCACAGACCAACCTGACGGAACGCTTTAACCGAACAATAAAAACCATGATCGCCTCTTATGTAGGCCAGAATCACAACACCTGGGACCAGTGGCTACCAGAGTTCCGCTTAAGCTATCAATACAGCCCAGCAGGAGACCACAGGAAAGGCCCCTCGCGGAGCTTGCATTGGGCCGAATCGAAAGGCCCGGCTGGAACGACTCATTTATCAATCACCGTCTCCTGCCCAAAAAGAAGCCTACAATATAGTGGAAAGACAACAGAAGATGGCAGAGGAGGTCAAACGGAGAGTGGGAGTGCACCAGGCCAGACAAGCTAGGTATTATAATTCCCGCAGGAAAGATGAGCACTTTCAGCAGGGTGATCTAGTCTGGGTAAGGTCCCATCCCCTCTCTAAAGCCAGTGATAAATTCTCTGCAAAGCTAGCACCAAAGTGGGAAGGTCCAGTGGTGACAACTAGGGCCCATAAACTACAGGGTAGGGTGGAGCAACCCACAGAAGGAGGACACAGTCAATGTGGTTAATCTGAAACCATTCTATGGTAGCTATCTTAGTAGCCTCCGGCTGGAGGGGGGTCTATGTAGCACTGCCACATAATTTTAGGATTCACTTTTCTTAAGTCTGTGTTATGAAATAGTAACCAACATAAAAGTGTTCTCCGCTATATTTTTCCATGTTATGTAAGTCTGTAGCCCTATCGTGAAACACCATTTGAATTCTGTTGTAACGCCTTAGCCTGATCAGCTGATGGTAACTGTCAGATGACTTAAGCGACCCGTCAAGCCGCCAGCTGATATGATTCAAGTTTAAACGCTGGAGGTGCTTGAGGGCCAGTGTTTTTTCTTTTGGACAGTAGGCCTACCCAGGAGTCTACGTGAGACCTGGACAAACTTTGTGTGGAAATAATATATCCCCAACGAAAGGTGGTTCTAGGTCTGAACCACAGACATACCGGAGAGACAGGACTGAGCTTGGAGATCGCCGTTGTCGAAGTCGCTGGGATCCGTAAGAAGGATCCTATTTTTGTTTAGCATCTATCTGAAAGCCTCATCGGATTGAATGTTTTCTTTGTGGATTACATGGGTTGCACTGGACGTGGATTATTCAGACTGTTTCTTCTTTGGCGGTGGATTTTATGTCGGAGTCTCTTGGAGTCTCTGTTAATTTTCGTTTGGATGGACTGTGAGAGCGCATGAAAGCGTAGGCTGGCGTGGACATTTTGGTTGCATTGTTTTGCGATATGAACTGTGTGGAAATAAGTGTTTGTTTGTTTTCAAGCGTATTTCTGCTCACATAAAGTCTACCTGTTAACTGTATGTGTGGTGTCTATTCCGATGTCAGTGAAAAGCATTATTATTTATCTAGAGCCAATTCAATTTGTACCCGTGTTTAATGGTAATAGTTAGAATTTCAAAAATCTGATCGTTACACTACAATAATTCCCTAATTAATAATTTAACCATTTAAACTACACAACTTTTAACTGTTCAGCCATTCCAACTGCCAGTTATCATCAACTATGCCTCAAGCCAACTATATTAAACCACCACCTACCTAGCAACCAACATAGCAAGTTTCCATAGCAACCAACATGATTATACTAGCAAATCACTATAGTAACTCCTTTATTTCTGATAGTAGCCACCATGGATAACCTACAGTGGGCAGTGCTTCGACTTGGCCAGCTTCACTTTCGCCCGTCCGCTACAGGGGATCAACGCAGCGGTATCACGCGACTTTTTAATTTGTATTTTTCCAGTGAGGCGCTGCAACAACCCAAACAACGGTAGATGGCTCAAGTGAGCAGGGTGTCTCGTAAAAAGAAATGGAGCCTGGAAAACCCTACACAGACTTCACTACAGACTTTAGCAGACTGGTTTAGAAATAATGTAATAGCCAGAAATATCCCTGCCCTGCCCTAATAAAGAAATATTTGGTTAACTGCGAAAGTGAATCCCGTTTGCAGCCAGAGAGGCGCAGGACAAATTAAACATTCTGGTTTTCTCCGAGTGCAACGATGATAGACAGACATCATTTGGACAAAATATAGAGTATTAACCTCGTTGCTCAGCCAAATGCCTTCCTGTTACGTCCTGTTATCACGGAGTTACAGGCGATAAACGATTTTTGATGGTCACAAGTTTACTTCATTAGGGACTGTTCGTTATTTATTTAAGGGGCTACCGGAGGAGTTTTGGGAGCATTAGTCCAAAAAGACGTGACCCTCCCTCGCCAGCAATACATTTTTCTATGACCCTCCAAAGTGATTATGAAAAATCACTGTCAACTTTTTTTTCCGGTTTATAAGCTACTGTATTTTAACGTCTTCACATATTTGGCCATAAGCCGTTTATCATAGGCTATCACAAAACCAAACTACAAAGGCTTAACACTTTAACAGGGGAATTAATTGGGCATGTATCATGCTGAACGCTATTTCGCTACCTTAGAATAATATGGTTCAATCTGCGTTTTGAGTAGGTACAACCGGGACTATTGAAACGGGACCTAATGAAACATTCGGTTTTCTCCGAAAGTGCAACGATGATAGACAGTCATCATTTGGACAAAACATGGAGCATATTAACCTCCGTTGCTCAGCCAAATGCCTTCCTGTTACGCCCTGGTATCACGGAGTTAAGAGCGATAAACGATTTTTGATGGTCACAAGTTTACTTCATTAGCGGTTTATTTTTTGGATTATTAAAGAGTGTTTTTCATTTAAAGGTTTGACTTGGTGCTTATTCAGTAGAGCATTTAGTGCTCTCCCCAATCCCAGACGCTCACATTGCATGTTTGTTTGTAATGGATGCAACCGAGATAGGCTATCGCGCTTGACAATGAGTTGTTAACAGAACCAAGACATATAGCCCAGCAGCAATCTAGGGACTGATATTTATTTATTGAAGGGCCACGGAGGAATTTTGAGTGCTTCAGTTGGCAGTTGCATGACCCTCTCTTGCCTGCTAGAAATTGTTCAATGACCCTCCGACAGAATTGTTAAAAAGACATGACCCTCCCCTGCCAATTGTCTTCCGCCCCGCCACAGCCACACACTTTGTGATAACGTTCTTAAATCAATCTTTCCCGTGAGCTTGCATGCTACCAGTCCTTCCTTTTCAAATGTGTTGGCGCCTGTTTGCACAATTTCACAAATAATCATATGTGATTAATAGTATGACAAATAATCCCTGTGCACGGGACCTAAAACAATGCATGCCAACTTTTTCCGTGTTTATCACGATTTTAACTTTCCCCGCTGTCTTGCCGTTTTTAATGTTTTCCGTAGAATATCCCATATTTTAATACTCTCATAACAGCCCTGCCATCGGGCCTGTCTCTGTGTTGCCCTGTTGCTACCCTTGCCCTTCCAACTAAAACAGATGTCTTCAAATCATCGTTTTCCTTGCTTGAAGGCCGAACTTAGAGTGATGTTAACCTATTTAAGTTTAACGGCGCGATTGTCGTGGAGAGCACGATTCATTGCGCTTGCATGTTCGGCCTTATGTCCACGCGCACCTGAGGCTACTCAGCTGCAAGAGAAATAATTTCCTCTGTTTGTATGTTCACTGCAAGTTGGCCTACCATAACTTACCAACTCTGCACTGTAGACTGGCTATTTATATTTTTCTGTGAAATAAGCAAATGTATTTGTTCAACTTTATGAAGCAGAATTACGATAGGGTACTTGGAACATAATACATTTGACAAAGGACAGATGAATGTTGCTAGTGACAAAATATTAACTTTCAGTGTTTTACGATGTCTTTGTCATGGGGAAGTGTTTTTCCCATGCATTTATTCTAGGTTACTGTCAGTGACTGCCGTGGAGAGAAGCGGGTTCTGTGTTTCGTTCATGTCAGTGACTGACGAGAGAAGCGGGGGTCTGTGTTGTGTTGTGTTGCGCTATGTTAATTTATTTTCATTGGGCATACCGTGCCGTGCCGTCCACAGCTCTTCAGTTCTGACAAAGCCAAAATTACTCCTTTTGAAACAATGAGTGCAGGAAGGGGGTGTCCCAAGCAGCTTTCAGCCATAAGGCTACTTTGAGAACATTTCAATTCACCCGACACTAATATTCAAAATGTTGAAAACTATTTCGCATAGCCTATAAAGCAGTTTAATTAAATGGAATGTTAGTTGTAAACCAACGAGCTACTTGGTGAGGCTTGGCCTCACAGATGCGTGCCTTAGATGGCAGGAAAAATCTTCACGATGAGGCCTATTAACTAACCACGATAGGCCTATTAACTAATAATTGTGCCCAGTTAATTCCGGCCCTTCCCCTGGGGGATCACACCTTCCCACCTCTGACAGCTTAAAAGAAGTCAAGAGGACTCCTTACTCACAGACCTATTCACAAACCTGCGGTTTTGAAATTCTATGCAGCTACAGGAGCTTCCAATCGCGAGGAAGCAATTTTGCATTGTAGGCATAACTAACATGCAATAACGCCAACAACAACCAAAACTAGGCTAATCATTGTCAACATGTAAATTAAATGTAGCATTATTGTGAATCAAATTAAAATGTTCTCTTTGCAAACGTAGGCATAGTAACAGAATCATTTAATAATGTTACAAAAGATACTACATCAATCCGTATGTTTCATTGGGCTACTAGGCTATTTGTTTTGCCTTGATTCATTTAGGCTAGGCCTTTTTATTCAGGGCCATATTCACAAAGAATTTTAAGGCTAAAAGTAGCTCCTAACTGGCTTAATTTAGGAGCAACTCCTAAAAATAATGGGCGTGTCACTCCTAACTTTAGGACTCCTAATTTTTCACAAAAGTAATTCACTAAGCATTTTAGACCTAAAAGTAGCACCTAAGTCTGGGACAGCTTAAGTCGAGAGGACTCCTAACTCACTAAGACCTATTCATAAACAGCTTTTTTGTGGCATTTTACGTTATGATGTTTTGAAATGCGAGCCTATGCTAACAGGAGCTTCCAA
Organism: Alosa alosa; assembly: GCF_017589495.1. NCBI lineage: Eukaryota > Metazoa > Chordata > Actinopteri > Clupeiformes > Clupeidae > Alosa > Alosa alosa. The sequence goes on along the minus strand of NC_063197.1, from coordinate 35,786,977 downwards.
TCGCGAGGAACAATTTTGCATTCATAAAAGGGATGCAATAACGCCACCAACAACAACCAAAACTACTCATTGTTAACATGTAAATGAAATGTAACGTTTCATTGTGAATCAAATTAAAATGTTCTCCTCTTTGCAAACGTAGCCTAGGGATATGGTGACAGATTAATTTAATAATGTTGCAAAGGTAGGCTACTGCATCAATCCATAGGCCTATGTTTTATTAGGCTACTAGGCTATTTGTTTTGCCTTACTCTTTATTCATTTAGGCTAGGCCTTTTTATTCAGTTATTAATCATCTTCCGCCCTTCGCGACTACTTGTAGAAGCGACGCATTCTCGACCTGTCACCTGTCAGTCATCATCGGAAGAGAGGTGTTTGGAATTCCGCACTACAATCGCCAGCCAATCAAGGTGGTCACTTCAGTCAAGCTCATGCATGAGTACTGGCGTCATCCATAGCCACCGAAGACTCACTCCTAGTTTAGGAGTTGTCTGAAAGGCTTTGTGAATAACTTTAAGAGAAAACTCCAATCTAAAAATCTTTTAAGCGCGATTTAGGAGTAGCCTACTCCTAGTAGTAAGAAAAAGCCTTTGTGAATAGCCTACGGCCCCAGTTATTCATCATCTTCCGCCCCCTTGTGCACGATTCTGAGACCTGTCACTCATCATCGTAAGGGAGGTGTTTGGAATCATGCCCAGCGTTACAATCATCAGCCAATCAAGGTGGTCACGTTAAGCCCATTTACCCAACTTAATGATCGAATATTACTGATGATCATTGTTATTTAAGAACATGCAGTGTCGCGAGGGTACCAAAAAATATATTGCTCAAAAAAAAAATCATAACGCACATTCTGGCGGGTCTGTTATTTACTGTAGGCTCGCAAAACCACATGCCTTTTATTTTGGGCAAGCCTGCATTCATTCATTCATTCAACCTTTATTTATTCTCGGAGGGTCATTGAGGGAAACCCTCATTTTCAATGAAGCCGAAATTACAGAAGCGAAGCAAAGCGCTCCACAAACAAGACAACATTCGAGGCCTTCTGTTGAAGAATTTTATATAATATTGCAACAGATTCTGTGTTCTGGACTGTAGGTAACTTGTTAAGCCAGTGGTTATCAAACTTTTATTTCATTCCCCACTTTGATCAAGGGGCATGACTGATGATAGTGGAGATAACGGTTATATCGAGGCTTTTGCAAGTCAGCATCTTCGACGGTAGTCTATTAAAAATATAAGTTTTCGATGTCCCAAACGGAGAGCCATACTTTATTGTTTTTAACGATCTCTATGCTACTCACAAAAATGTAGGCATGGGGACATGATGAAGTAGGTTATCCAACTGTCGTGTGTTAAATTATTGTGATTACGAGCCAGTGGTTTTCAAACATTATGCGTGACTCGGACATCTAATGCAACAGGCTCATATCGTAAAAAAAAATAAAAACGTCGCCAGATAGTATTAAATCGGCAACAACATTGTTTTCTGCAGAAGCCTACCCAAGGCTACAGATTAATTCTGAACAGTTATTTCTCTACTGGCTCAATTATCACACCACTGTTTTGATTTCCATGAAGTTGCTTAACCCCAACACTGACAATAATGTAGACAGCAAATTTCGATTTCGATTTTTGTGTAGTCAAGCCTTAAGCCATACCCAAGTAGCCTAAATCGAGGTAATGTTTAATTATGCATGATTTATTTTGTTATTGAATTTGTAGGCTGGGATTACTCTCGGCAACAATTATGTAAGGGACGGCAGGCAGAGTGATGTACAGTGGCAGAGCGACGCACAGTGGCTGAAAGTGGTACTAAAGCTTCACGCAGCTTCACGCCGCGTAATGCGCGAATGAAGTGGTCATTTGAAAGCGATGCCCACTGTAGCAACAACCTAGCAACAACCTCAACTACCCTAGCAACAACCTGTCAAGCACTTCCACGATTACAACCTAGCAACCAACATGATTACCCTAGCAACCAGCATAGCAACCATCGTAACTACCATAGCAACAGCCTAGCAACCACCTCAAGTACCCTAGCAACAGCCTAGCAACCATGTCAAATACTCTAGCAACAGTCTAGCAACCACTTCCACAGTTACAACCTAGCAACCAATGTAGCAACCAATGAGATTAACCTAGCAATCAGCATAGCAACTACCACAACTAACCTAACAACAGCCTAGCAACAACCTCAAGTATCCTAGGAACAACCTATCAACCCCTTCCACAATGACAACCTAGCAACCAACATGATTACCCTAGCAACCAACCTAGCAACCACTTGAGTTACTATAGCAACCATCTTAATGACCCTAGCAACAACTTAGCAACCACCACTATGTCAACTTAGCAACCACCATAGCATAGCATAGCAACCAGCATATGTTCCCTAGCAACAACCTAGCAAGCATCTAAATTATCATAGCAACAACCTAGCAACCACAACTACATTACATTCTCTTTTGCATACTTCCAACATGGCCGCCACCCACTTTATGACGTCAGGTGGCGACACCTAATTGGGTCATTGCATCACAGATCATGTAAGGAGCTTTTACCCCAACAACTATCTGTGGACATTGTGTGTGTGTGTGTGACCTGCCTGTTCCCAGTCGCTCCAGGGGACTCTGTCTAAGAAGACGGGTGATGAGATCCTGTGCGTCCACAGGCAGGGCATCGTCCCCATCTGGCCAGATGATCTCATCTACACACACACACACACACACACACACACACACACACGCACACACACACACGCACGTAAATCCAATTACACAAACTGGGTTATGCAATGTCAAAGGCTTCAGACGTCAGGCTCCAGCCTGCTAGGTCATCTCGAGGATCTCTGTGTGTGTGTGTGTGAGTGAGTGTAAGAGAGTGAGAAGGAGAGAGCGAAAGTGTGTAAGTGTGTGTATGTCTGAGAGATTTAGTTCACTGTATGTAGTAAATATATTCACGTACAGCATCATGAGTGTGTATCTCTCCTAGTTTGATAGGTGTGTTATGTGTTTGTGTGTGTGTGTGCGTATGTGTATGTGTGCGTGTGTGTTCCGTGTGTGTGTGTGTGTGTGTGTGTGTGTGTGTGTGTGTGTGTGTGTGTGTGTGTGTGTGTGTGTTCGTGTGTGTGTGTCCGTGTGTGTGTGTGTGTCCGTGTGTGTGTGTGTGTTCGTGTGTGTGTGTGTGTGTGTGTGTGTGTGTTCGTGTGTGTGTGTGTGTGTTCGTGTGTGTGTGCGTCCGTGTGTGTGTGCGTCCGTGTGTGTGTGTCTTACCACTGACCACCTGTCCAAACAGCTCCTCGGGCGTGTCTCCAAAGAAAGGCACACACCCCACCAGGAGCTCGTACAGGATGACGCCCATGGCCCACCAGTCCACTGGCTTGCCGTAGCCCTGCCGTAGGATCACCTCCGGGGCGATGTACTCAGGGGTTCCACATACCTGCACACACCACATGCACACGCACATACACACACACACGCACATACACACACACAGATTCAACTCAGTGACATTACAAAGGAACTCATTTCCTCAATTTACTCTAAATAATAAAAGAGCTTTAGCGACATGCTGTTCATCCTTTATGCATAGACAGCAATGGCACATTTCAGCCTTTACAATTAATAATCAACCTGACAAATTACAGCAGAATACAGCCAAGAACGTCAGGTGTGTTTCCCACCAGGTGGGCACGTCAGGTGTGTTTACTGTAGGTGAGCACGTCAGGTGTGTTTAGGTGAGCACAGCAGGTGTGTTTCCCACCGGGGGCCTGTACTACGAAGGGAGCTTAACCTACCCAGATGTAACCCAGGGTTACTTTGTTAAACCGGGGTTGACAAAACCTGGTTATCTTAAGTGGTGTTAATCGGTACTACGACGCTGATTATGAAGTTGATTTGTTGAGCCAGGGTTAACCTAATTGGAGTTTGTGCGCGTTCACATAAAAGGGGCGGGTTGCAGCGCAAGTCACCACTTTCAATGATGACGCGATCACCTTATTTTACGGATGAGGAATGCACAATTATTATGACAAGTTATGAGGAATTAAAACCCACTCTATGACAAAAATAAAATACGTCGGCAGTGAACAAAGCAAGTCAAGGCTGTTGGCAACTCATTGCAGATCGGGTAGCCTAAATGCCTAAAAGTATTTATTCCCACATGTTCTTCAAATATGTGTTACGGAGGATTAGTAGCTTGCGGAATGTCTGAAATGATCATTAAATAGCCTATTTTGAGTTCATAGAAAGGCCTACAGATGCAACCCAATTCAGAAGTGGGCATATAGATTACAGTAATAAGGATAATTGAATGTTTAAGTAGCCCCCATTGACTGATTTAGCATATGCCTAATCCTGTGAACATTTCAGATGCAACACCATTGCCAAATGCACATGGCAGCAGGTAAAAATGAAACATAAAAACTTTATTCAGAATAGTAGGTTTATATAGTTATAGCTTGCATTAATATTTCTTAATTATGAAAACATGTAGGCCTAGCTTATAGCCTTCACTTGGCCTCTGTTTTACAGCTAACAAGAAAAAGGTGTCTTTGAATACTACTGTAGGAGGAAAGGCACCAGAGTGTTTTACAGTAGCAGAGGAGTTGGCCATCGCAAATAATAGTGGAAGGCCGATTATGGAGGAGGTTGAGGGAGGCATTCGGTCGGATTCTGGTGCTGTGGAAATGTGTAGCCTTTATGTGCAGGGTACAGTAATATGACATTCAATTCAACAAGTTTGTTAAAATTGTGATTTTAATTTATTAGGCCTACTGTAGGCTATGTCCGATTTATTTTAGGCTATTCTTGCTCAGATTTTCAGCATACTGCAGGCCTATGTCCGATTTATTTTCGACATACAGTATTCTTGCATCACCGATGGAATACATGAATGTCCATGACGGCATTGCTATGAGACGCCTTCCTAGATCATCTGACAAAGATAACGAATTCCCTTGGCTGACAATATATATCTTCATAGAGAATATATCGTCCGGTAGGCTATATATATATTTTCTGATGGTTCTAAACCCCTCACCCCTGCGAAGAGAGTCCCTCACGATTTGCGCCCAATTTTTGGCCCAATGTCATATGGATCATCCAGGTACTACCGACATGTCTCGAGAAATTGTTAGTGGAGGGGTGGTAATTTATAAAGGTTGTGGTTAACGGAAACCTCGGGTTAACCAAGAACATAACCTGGTCGGAGCAGGTTTAAGATGCAGCTGTAAATTGCCATGGCAGCATACCTCGATTAAAACCTATCCACCTTCTCGTAGTACAGGTTAATCGGAAGTTACGCACACGTGATCAAGTTACTCGGTTACCCAGATAAGCCAGTAACCCCGCCAGTACAGGTACAGGCCCCGCCAGGTGAGCACGCCAGGTGTGTTGAGTGACGCCAGGTGTGTTTAGTGAGCACGTCAGGTGTGTTTAGGTGAGCACGTCAGGTGTGTTTAGTGAGCACGTCAGGTGTGTTTCCCACCAGGTGGGCACGTCAGGTGTGTTTAGGTGAGCACAGCAGGTGTGTTTAGGTGAGCACGTCAGGTGTGTTTAGGTGAGCACGTCAGGTGTGTTTAGGTGAGCACGTCAGGTGTGTTAAGTGAGA
>NC_063197.1:35768864-35776364 GCF_017589495.1 Alosa alosa | reverse complement strand
AGTATATAGGAGATGTGTGTAATAATGTGTGTGTGTAATATGTTAAATACTCTCGAGAATAGAAGTGTAATAATAATGTATATTAAATACTCAGAATAAAGTGTAATATGTGTGTTAAATATAGGGAGTGTAATGTGTGTAATATGTGTGTGTGTGTGTGTGTGTGAAATTTAATATAGAATAAAGTATGTATTTAGTATATGGGAGATGAAGTGTGTATGTGTGTTTAGTATATGGGAGATGAAGTGTGTGTGTGTGTGTGTTTAGTATATGGGAGATGAAGTGTGTGTTTGTGTGTTTAGTATATGGGAGATGAAGTGTGTGTGTGTGTGTGTATTTAGTATATGGGAGATGATGTGTGTGTGTGTGTTTAGTATATGGGAGATGATATGTGTGTGTGTGTGTGTGTTTAGTATATGGGAGATGATGTGTGTGGTGTGTGTGTGTGTGTTTAGTATATGGGAGATGATGTGTGTGTGTGTGTGTGTGTGTATTTAGTATATGGGAGATGAAGTGTGTGTGTGTGTGTGTGTGTTTTAGTATATGGGAGATGATGTGTGTGTGTGTGTGTGTGTGTGTGTGGTGTTGAGTATTAGGAGATAAGTGTGTGTGTTTAAGTATATAGGGGAGATGATGTGTGTGTGTGTTTGTGCATAGGAGATAAGTGTGTGTGTGTGTGTGTGTGTTTAAATGTCTCGAGGAGGAATGAGAGTAATAATGTAATAATGTGTGTGTAATGTGTGTGTGTGTGTGTGTGTAATGTTTAAAGTATCTCAAAGGGAAAATGTGTAATATGTGTAATGTGTATGTTTAAATATAAGAGAATGATGTAATGTGTATGTTAAATATAGGAGAATGAGTAATATGTGTAATGTTTAAATGCTCTCAGGAAATAAATATATGTGTCTTATAAGAGATAATGTAATAATGTGTAATAATAATACATAATGGAGTAATGTGTGTGTGTGTGTGTGTGTACATATTAGTGTGTGTGTGTGTGTGTGTACATATTAGTGTGTGTGTGTGTGTGTGTGTGTGTGTACATCTTAGTGTGTGTGTGTGTGTGTGTGTACATATTAGTGTGTGTGTGTGTGTACATATTAGTGTGTGTGTGTGTACATATTAGTGTGTGTGTGTGTGTGTGTGTGTACATATTAGTGTGTGTGTGTGTGTGTGTGTGTGTGTGTGTGTACACATTAGTGTGTGTGTGTACATATTAGTGTGTGTGTGTGTACATATTAGGTGTGTGTGTGTGTGTGTGTGTTAGCTTCTCTACCTTCCACATACTCCATGACCATGCACAGGTGTCTGCGGGTCTCAAAGGAGCAGAACATGCTGACCACGAAGGGGTTCTCTGCGAAGGTGAGGATGTCGCGCTCCACGAACACCTGCTGGATCTGGTTCCGCAGAATCAGGTTCTGACGGTTGATCTTCTTCATGGCAAAATTTGGCGGATTCTGTGCGCACCGGTACGTACCAGACCAGCGCACGCACCTGCTCAACAACCGCTTACACACGCAACGCACGCGCCTGCCTTACCATACCCCGCACACCTTTACCTGCTACTGCCTTATGCCTTCCTACCGGTTTCACCCTTTTACCTACCTGCCTTCCACTATTCCACTGTTTCCTTCCATTCCATTTCCATCAGTTATATTTATTCCATTCATGATTCATGCTTATTTACGTTTATGTTACAATGTTTATTTACGTTAATGTTTATCACAATGTTTATTAACGTTAATGTTTATCACAATGTTTATTTATGTTAATGTTTATCACAATGTTTATTTATGTTTATGTTTATCACAATGTTTATTTACGTTAATGTTTATTTATATTAATGTTTACCACAATGTTTATTTTCAAATATATTTCTAGTGTGTCAGAGGACTATGTAAGGGTCCCCTGACATGTCTGATCATTTTAATATTGGTCTTTGCTGTCTGCGTGCATGCTTCTCAGATGTGAAAGACTACATTACCCATAAGCCCCATTACTGATGAGTTTGATGGTCTCAAAATCACTCTCCAGCGGCTTCCTCCGAGACGGGGTGAGCAGCAAGCGGTTCTGCTGTGGGAGGGAGAGAGAGAGACCGAGAGAGAAAAAGAGAGAGAGAATAGAGACAGAGGAAGAAACAAAGAAAGAGAGGAGGAATTGGAGAGGAGGGAGAGAGAGGAGGGGGGAGGAGAGGGAGGAGAGAGAGGAGGAGAGAAGAGAGGGAGGGGGGGAGGGAGGAGAGAAGAGAGGGAGGAAGAGAGGTGGAGAGAGGAAGGAGGAGAGAGAAGAGAGGAGGGGAGAGGAGAGGAGGAGAGGGAGGAGAAGAGAGGAGGAGGGAGGGAGAAGGAGGAGAGAGGAGGAGGAGGAGAGAAGAGGGAGGAGGAGAGGAGGAGAGGAGAAGGGGGAGGAGGTGGAGAGGAGGGTGGAGAGAGGGAGGGAGGGAGGAGAAGAGGGAGGAGGAGGTGGAGAGGGAGGGAGAGAAGAGGGGAGGGGGAAGGGAGAGGAGGAGGGAGAGAGGGGAGGAGGGAGGAGGAGGGAGGAGGAGGGAGAGGAGGAAAGGAGAAGAGGAGGAGAGGAGGGAGGAGAGGAGGAGGGAGGAGGGGAAGAGAAGAGAGGAGGAGAGGAGGAGAGGAGGAGGGAGAGAGGAGGAGGAGAGAGGAGGGAGGAGGAGAGGAGAGGAGAGGAGAGGAGGAGGGAGAGAGGAGAGGAGGAGAGAGGGGGAGAAGAAGAGAGGGAGGAGAGGAGGAGGAGGAGAGGGAGGAAGGGAGGGAGGGGGAGGGAGGGAGAGGAGGAGGGAGGAGGAGGAGAGAGAGAGGAGGGAGAGGAGGGAGGAGGAGAGGGAGAGGAGGAGAGGGAGGAGAGGGAGGGAGGAGGGAGGGAGGAGGAGGAGGAGGGAGGAAGGAAGAAGGAGGAGGAGAGGAGGAGGGAGGGAAGAAGAGGAGAGGGAGAGGGAGGGAGAGGAGGGAGGGGAGGAGAGGAGGGGGGAAAAGGAGAGGAAGAAGAGGAGGAAGAAGGGAGAGAGGAGGAGGAGAGGGAGAGGAGGAGGGGAGAGGGGGAGGGAGGAGGAGGACTCTCCACTTGAAACATCTCAGATGGGTCTCATCCACATCTCGGTTACAAGTTCTTATCACTTAAAAAGTAACACATCTCATGTGTGTCTCACCGAGACGATGTCTCTCTCCATGGGTATATCGAACTCCTACAACAATGGGGTGAACTGGAATAGTACTGGTCCAGCTGCACCATGCCTGCTCGAGAACACCAGCTTTGAGGTCAAACTGTGTTTACATACCATCTATTATAAACACACAGCTTGCATACACAACACTATACCATCTATTATTATAAACACAACACACTGCGCATATTATAAACACAACAGCTTACAACCACAACACTATCCATATGATAATGAGGGATGTAGAACATGTATATCATGGTTATGGTGAATGTATGTATACAACACACACATATGTACTCACTTTCAATCGATTCTTGGAAGCTTGCATATATTACACAACACTGACATTTCATATGTACACCAACATGACATTGATAGTTATGTTTCCTCGAAAAAAAGAAAAAAATAGAACTGGTGAAAGACAGGAGTTCGCAGCGATTTTGGTAATCTTACCCCATGCCCGCATATGTACACCAACGCAGGCAGTGATGGTTATGTTTCTAGAAAAAAAAAACTGGTGAAGAACAGGGTTGCAACGTTTTTCTTTTCTGTGATCACTATGAAATTGTACATGAGTATCAGTGACAGGCTGGCATATTGTCAGAGGCAGAAGTGAGACATTTGAGCATCTTTATCAGAGAAGTGACAGAATTGCAGGGCACAGACATGTTATCAGAGTGACAGGAGACACCAGGGCATTATCAGAGGAGTGACAGAAGGGATGGGCACCGGACTTGGTATGGAGAGTGACAGGAGTACTGGGCATGAATTATCGGAGAGTGACCAAGTGCCGGACTGCAGACATGGTGTATAGGAAATGACAGGCATGGTATCAGAGAGTGACAAGAGTGCTGGGCAATAAATCGGTGGTGATACTGGTTTTGACCAACCGGTCTCAAATACAGTTTACGAAACCTGCCTTTTAAGTTGACAAAAGATTCAAGCTAGCACAACTCTAAAGGAGGGGACAAATGGTGATCCAGCTCAAGACTGTAGGGACTTGCTTGAATAAGTGGTTTAAAATGGGACTGTCCCATTGAACAGGTACACGTTCGTCGGACTGTCGGCCCTGAAATCCAGGCACATTATGGTCCTTGCGCTATTGACACTAACTCTTCACTCCCACTAGCTCTAAGCAGAATGAGAGGAAAATGAGTAAAGTAGAGATGTGACTGTTTTTTATTTGTTAAGTGGTCCTTGAATGAAAAAGTTTGAGGGGCTGCTGAACTATATAATAATCACAGCTAACATACACAACATGCTATACTATCTATGAAGCGAATTCGAGGAGGGTGTGCGGAGGTTTCGTCATTACCATGAGGGTCTCGGTTGAGGCCCAGCTGATTGATGATGTATCGGGGGATGTCGGTCTTGATGCCCTGGCCCACCGTGGCCACTCGCCATCTCTGAGTGTGGGTAGAGACTCCTCAGGGTCAAACTCCTGCGCGTAATCAGAGCAGCTAGTTAGTGCCGCGCCAATCAGAGATAAATTCCAGTGGCAGCATTAATCAGGATACCAGTTAGTGCTGTAATCAGAACTTAAATTAATTGCAGCATGATAGGGCCAGTTAGTGGCATACAAATTAATCTATTCCATGTTTTTGTTAAATGAACATACAGAGGTGGGTCGTTACGAAAGCTGGGCAAGGAAAGACTCGTCACATAAGCACAGCTAATGAAAAGGATTTGATCTAATTTCAGTAGTACAACATAGAACATTTAGCTCATTTCAATAGTACAACATGGAACATTATTGTGCGGCGGCCAGTGTTGATCTTGTGGAGGCCCGCCACAGATTAGTCAACATATAGGAAACACACCCTGTGCATGATCTGTGCACACGCATGTTACTTTAAAAGGTCATTCTTAAAAGTATCGATTATACCAAATATGCGGAAAAAAATTTGAAAATCCAGGAAGAAGTGAGTTATTACTTGGTTTCAGGCAACTGGCAACCATTGTAGAGCCTGCCCAGTTTTAAAGATTTAGCAATGGCAACAGCAAGGACTGTGTTTCCAGATTCGATTGTGGAGGAATGTGTTAGAGGGTGACACTGACTCCTCATGGTCACGCATTCCGCTGGAGTCCCAAGGGCCGGAGTCAATTTCTACTGTTGGTAACGGATAGGACGGGCGGCAGAAATCGTCGGACGGGAGTGGACGGAGGGGAACGAGCCGGAGATTAAATTAAAACATGCGGTGAGTGCACCCGAAGATTGCAGGGCATTTCTAGAAAAGTGAACCACTTACAACTCACAATACGTTTGTTGATTGACTACTGCTAGCAGCAGAGTAGCCTTTCAGAGCAATACATAGCAACTGCACTGTTCACAAGCCAATCAATCAGCGTCAGCGAGTACACGAAAACTGAAGGTGTTTTCTATTGCCATATCAACGTGAGCTAATCGCTAACGTTATGGGAGATGCTAGTTTTTGTAACGGCAGGAATAAACAGACATGGTAACAAAATCAATCTAAACATGTGTAGCTTTACTCAACAGCTTAACACTATGATACAGTGTAATTGTCAAGTTGTATGGCTCACTGTGTTCAAAGTCGATCTTAATAACCCTCGTCACCTCTACTATGTGGGGGTTGTTATAGGAAACTAGCTAATAAATGGCAATGCAAAGTCAAAGTCAAAGTCAGCTTTATTGTCAATTTCTTCACATGTTCCAGACATACAAAGAGATCGAAATTACGTTTCTCACTATCCCACGGTGAAGACAAGACATATTTTACCAGCAGCTTTACTGTAGTGAAGTTCGCAAGATTGGAAAGAGGAAATAGCGTTTAGGCCTACATGTCCATTTAAATTATAGCCTTTCTAATGCACTTTTGTGCATTTTAAATCCGAAATAAGATGGAATGTGAGGAGACTGCCATTAACTTTAAAGAGGCCTATCTACAATTGAAACTATCTGTAGCCTAGGCCAGCCTTTCTCAAACTTCTTTGACCTAAGGCCCGGTCATGGCAGACTTTGGGGTCATAGGTCATAGGGCCCGCCTACACGTACCCCCCATTATTATTATTATTATTATTATTATTATGCTGTATTGTTAGACATGCACTTTCACTTCAAAGCAGTCAATGTTTAAAGTGCTAACATTGTTTACAAAACGTTTGTGAAAACATGCACATCAGAGGACTGCTTTACTAATGTAAGATATAATAATTATAATAGTTAAGTTAATTGCTTTTGCATGGTTGCATGATGCTAGCATGAGAAATACTTCTCAAAACAACAGCAACTATATGGGTGCTATTGTTTTGGAATGTTTCCCTTATGTAAGCAATGCATCATACACTGGTAGGCAAATAAAGAATATCTGGATTCATTGAATTCAACATAGAATTTTAGAACCTTCAATGGTAGTTGGTAGTCTCGGTCTTTAATGGGAAGACTAATAAGGCTACAATATCTTTTGGCCACGTTATATTCAAATTTGACTATACTCAGAGGCCTACTCAATGCTAGACAGTGTATTATACAGTCTCTGCTCTGTTTATATGGAAATTGCAAGAATCCACTATTAATCCACTATTAAATGCCGGAAATTGCAAGAATCCACTATTAAATGCCGTTTAATAAATAAACAGCACACATGCATTGAATGAACGCTCATACCACTACTTAATTGTACGGCTCTATGTCTAATGACATCGAATTAGCAAGTATTACCTCTTGAATGCAGAAACGTTTGTTTTCTTTTTCAGTCGGTCCGCGGTTCCTTGATCAATTGCGCAGCAAATTATCACCACCGAAGCACCCAGGGCCTAATTTCCTCCGTTAGCGGTTAGGTCCATGACTATAGTTTGAAAGCGCTGGCCTAGGCCTATGACGCAAATAAGCCTCATGCCCGGTCTATGGATGTCTGCTTTAGCCTATTGTTGACAGCAGGGTTTTTACGATTTAAAATGATACTTTCTAGATTTTAATGGGCCATGTTGAAGATCTGATGTCCGTTATTGTTCGTGCAAACATAAACTGATTCACCCTTGAATTTTGCAACTGTGAGATCCATGATAGGCGCCCGACAGAAATATTGTATCATTTTGCGGGTGATATCCACGTTCTGGCGGTGTTCTAAATGTGCACAGGAGTTCCTAAGCTATATAAGGTATAAGCTAGGCCTAATACACAACATAAATTGTCACTATGCTGGCGACCCAAATAAAATCTCCTACGACCCACCCTTTGGGAGCCAATGCGTTAGACAACATAGGGAACAAAACGCGAGTGGGACGGGATTCGGGAGCCTTTCTCTCAGGATTTTGCAGGACAGGAGTTTTTGGGGGGACAGTCACGTGATCGGGAT
>NC_063197.1:35751364-35763864 GCF_017589495.1 Alosa alosa | reverse complement strand
CCAGAGGGTTTACATGCAGTGTGTGTGTGTGTGTGTGCCAGAGTGAGGGTTTAAATGCAGTGTGTGTGTGTGTGCCAGAGTGAGGGTTTACATGCAGTGTGTGTGTGTGTATTTGTGTGTGCGCATGTGTGTGTGTGTATTTGTGTGTGTGTATGTGTGTATGTGTGTGTGGCTGGGCGATATGGCTGAAAACTGTATCACGATATAAGTATTTCATATCAGTCGATATCGATAATTATTGATTTTTTTTTAATCTATTTCAGATAAGGACCAGAAGGAAAAAAAAGTTAAATTTAAACACTTTTATTTTAAACTAAACCTTCCTCTGATTTTAATCGCCTCAGTTATCAATTAACTTATTTATCAAATAAATAAATGTGCACATAAGTCTGAATGAAAAGCAGCACTGGTTGAAGCCTGGAAATATTGTAAACAAAGTAGCTTAATTTGCTAGTTTATCATAGTCTACTGGTTAGACTGTTCAGCTTCCCCACGTGTTGTAAAGTTTCAAATGAATAGGCTACTTTTTCTCCTTGGGACAGGCCCGTTTGAGTCTTGGAAAATACTTTTCCATTTGCATCGGGATTGAGATGATTAGAACTTACCAGTCAATTTGAATGCATTAGTTTTTGAACAAATTAAGTGAAGTGTGCTAATGATGCTAACCAGTTTAATAGCAAAACAGCCAGTCGTCTAGCATGATTGTGAATGTTTGGATTACATGTGCATGCTGAGGAGGGATGCGCCTGTTGAGAAGGGGAGAGAGAGAGAGAGAGAGAGAGAGGGAGAGAGAGAGCGAGCACAGGGCAAGGACTCATTGAGAGTCTGTGTTGAGGTAAGCCTACTTCTATCCCTACTCTGGTGGAGTTGCACATAGCTACAATGCAAGATATATTTAGCCTGTTTATTTATGGACAACGTAAGGTGGGAGGTGTGTGTTGCTTTTAATTATCGAATGTTCTATCGAACATATTTGTTATTGATATCGATTATATGTCTATTGCGATACATATCGCTATCATTTTATCGCCCAGCCCTAGTGTGTGTGTGTGTCAGTGAGGGTTTAAATGCAGTGTGTGTGTGTGTGTGTGTGTATTTGTGTGTGTGTGTGTGTGTGCCAGAGTGAGGGTTTAAATGCAGTGTTTGTGTGTGTGTGTGTGTGTGTGCGTCCCAGAGGGTTTACATGCAGTGTGTGTGTGTGTGTGCATGTGTGTGTGTGCCAGAGAGAGGGTTTAAATGCAGTGTGTGTGTGTGTGCCAGAGTGAGGGTTTAAATGCAGTGTGTGTGTGTATTTGTGTGTGTGTGTGTATGTGTGTGTGTGTCAGAGTGAGGGTTCAAATGCAGTGTGTGTGTGTGTGTGTGTGTGTGTCAGAGTGAAGGGTTCAAATGGTGTGTGTGTGTGTGTTTCAGAGTGAGGATTTAAATGCAGTGTGACATTCTGCTCATCGTAGACTCTGGTTCATGTGTTGTCCTTCTCCTTTTGACCTCAGTGCTGCATTTGACACTATAGACCACAACATTCTGCTGGCACGCCTACATGGCAAAGTAGGACTCGGCTCAGTCCTAAACTGGTTTAGGTCCTATCTGGAGGACAGAACCTTTTGTGTCAAAGTAGGTAACCAGTCTTTCTCCATTGCTGCAAGTTAATATGGTGTCCCCCAAGGGTCCATTCTAGGCCCCCTGCTCTTCTCCCTCTACATGCTGCCCCTGGGCTCCATCCTCCAGAAGCACAACATCCAATATCACTGCTATGCTGATGACACACAGCTCTACCCACAGATCTGCCCTTCAGTCCAAATTGCACTTCCACTCTCAACAAACTGTTTAGCTGTCTTGAGGACATCAAATCCTGGATGGCATGCAACTTTTTGCAATTACATGAAAGCAAAACAGAAATAATTCTCTTTGGCTGCCCCTCCTCTGTCGCCAACCTAAGCAATGCACTTGGTCCTCTCTCACCTAACCTACATAGCCTAGTCAAAAACCTGGGCGTTCAGTTAGATGGGTCCTTGATTTTTTTTTTTTTAAAAGTATATTTTTTGGGCTTTTTATGCCTTTAATTATAGGACAGTGGAGAGTGACAGGAAGTGAATGGGAGAAAGAGCAGGGGTGGGATCCGGAAAGGACCACAGGGTGGGAATCGAACCCGGGTCGCCGGCATACAGTGCAGGTGCCCCAGCCAGTTGCGCCACAGCTGGGGCCGGGTCCTTGAATTTTAACAAACAAGTCAGCAGTGTAGTCAAAGGCAGTTTCTACCAATTAAGAACCATAGCCAAGCTGAAACCCATTCTGTCCGCAACTGATCTTGAAACTGTTGTCCATGCCTTCATCTCCTCCCGCTTAGACTACTGCAATTCTCTGTACATTGGCATGTCACAATCAAATCTAAATAAATTCCAGCTGGTACAAAATGCTGCTGCTAGGCTCCTCACCAACACCAAAAAGAGTGATCACATAACACCAATTTTAGCTCAGCTACATTGGCTTCCGGTCAAACTCAGGATTGAGTTTAAAATTGTACTTTTTGTTTTTAAAGCCCTTAAAGGTTTAGCCCCACCTTACATCTCTGAACTTCTACCCCCACACTCTACTACCAGGTCACAAGACCAACTACTGCTTGCTGTCCCACGTACACGCCTTAAAACCCGTGGCGACCGAGCTTTTTCTGTAGCTGCTCCAAACCTCTGGAATACCCTTCCTCAAATCCTCCCCTACAATTACCTCCTTCAAATCCAATCTCAAGACATATTTTTTCTCACTTGCTTTTAATACAGTATGATGTTTTTGGTCTTGTTTTAATTTTCTTATTTATTCCATTTATTCTATTTTCTTGTCTATTTTATCTATTTTCTTGTCGCTGCTACTAATGCTGTCTTGATACGAATAATCACACCTAGTTTGTGTAGATGTATGGCCTTTGTGTAGATGTATGGTCTTATTGTTATGACTTATTTGCTAACCTTTTCTTTGTTCAGCACTTTGGCTCAACCCCTGTTGTTTTTAAATGTGCTATATAAATAAATTACTTGACTTGTGTGTGTGTATTTGTGTGTGTGTGTGTGTGTGTGTGTGTGTGTGCCAGAGTGAGGGTTTACATGCAGTGTGTGTGTGTGTGTGTGTGTGTGTGTGTGTGTGTGTGTGTGTGTGTCAGAATGAGGGTTTAAATGCAGTGTGTGTGTGTATTTGTGTGTGCGTGTGCGTGCCAGAGTGAGGGTTTAAATGCAATGTGTGTGTATGTGCCAGAGTGAGGGTTTAAATGCAGTGTGTGTGTGTGTGTGCCAGAGTGAGGGTTTAAATGCAGTGTGTGTGTGTGTGTGTGTGCCAGAGTGAGGGTTTAAATGCAGTGTGTGTGTGTGTGTGTGTGTGCCAGAGTGAGGGTTTAAATGCAGTGTGTGTGTGTGTGTGTGTGTGTGCCAGAGTGAGGGTTTAAATGCAGTGTGTGCGTGTGTGTGTGTGCCAGAGTGAGGGTTTAAATGCAGTGTGACGCATGGAACACGAGCGTGTGGGGAGGATGCAGCTCTGTCAGAGCGGAGAGGCAATTATAGCTACTGAGAGCTGCCCGTCATCACTGTAAAGGAATAGAACACACACACACACACAGAGACACTCTGGAGCTGAGGGGAGCTCCTAACTATGCACACACACACACACAAACACACACACACAGAGCAGGAAAGCATCTGTGATCTAAGATGCATCACCCCCCCGCCCAGTCTATTTATTTTATTGTTTGCCATCTCATCCAGTAGGGGGCGTTCTAAGCGTATTGTAGCGTAGTGTGTGTGTGTGTGTGTGTGTGTGTGTGTGTGTGTGTGTGTGTGTGTGTGTGTGTGTGTGGCCCATGACCAAATCAAGTGAGTAACAGCCAATAGCCACCCTGTTCAAAAAATGGACCATAACGCACAGAACTCTGGAGATACTTTGGATTCTACACCGTAGATGGTAAAGGAACCGCTAAAGATGAGGTAGACTTTCATAGTGGTGTAGGCTAAACCATTTTAGCGTTCCGACAGGCTTTTGTTGGGACTCGGGACACGCAACTCAAAATCGGCTATAGGTTACCCCTGCTGATGTTAAAGTTGTCACGTTTCTGATAGATTGGTGTTTCTAGCAAACAATATTAAGAAATGAATTAGGATAGGCTATAGGTTACTCCTGCTACGGTTTAAGTTGTCACGTTACTGTTTGTGCCGTGCTGTTTTTTCCATGTAGCCTAATTTTGTGATGGGCTATGCATAGTGCCACTTTATAAAGATTAAGTTGATCACCTGCTGTTTCAAACATTTATTCAGACAGGCTATGGCTAAGTCCTGTTTATGACTGTCAGACTGTTAATAGCCTGCATTTGTGATTGAATAATAATAATAATAATAATAATAATAATAATAATAATAATAATAATAATAATAATAATTCGTTTATTTTATATAGCGCCTTTCTCAAACCCAAGGTCGCTTTACATAGTAGGAAGGCAGGGAAACACAATAACAAACAAACAAACAGTACAACAGAGACAAAGGCAGGGAAATACAATAACAAACAAACAAAACAATACAAAGACAAGACGGTAGATATTTGAATATATTCCAATACATGGCTCGATATTTGATTTCATAATTATATAATTTACAGTGACGTATTGGCAGTGACGAGAGACACACACACACACACACACACAAACTCACACACACACACCTACTACACATGATCACATACGTACACACTCAACCACTCACACACACACACTCGCCTACTACACATGAACACATACGTACACACTCACACACACACACACCTGCTACATGAACACATACGTACACATACACACACACACACACACACCTGCTACATGAACACATACGTACACACACACACACACGCCTGCTCAGTCACTCTCTAACACAAGGAGGGTAGAGAGGAGGGTTGCTATGGAAACTACCATTCCACCATAACACAAGACACAAGACAAGACAAGCGACCAAAAAAGCATAAGAGACATCTTCACACACATGTGCTCATCCACAATATCACACCAAAAGTGAACACTGGTCAACATTTTGTCACCATTTTCTGACATTGTATTGATTGAAAATGCTTAATCAAGAAAATAATGAACAGACTTATCTACTAAGTGTGTGTGTGTGTGTGTGTGTGTGTGTGTGTGTGTGTGTGTGTGTGAGCAGGGAGGAAGCCTCTGACTCTGCCTGTGTGTATGTGTGTGTGAGCAGGGAGGAAGCCTCTGACTCTGCCTGTGTGTGTGTGTTTGTGTGTGTGTGTGTGAGCAGGGACGAAGCCTCTGACTCTGCCTGTGTGTGTGTGTTTGTGTGTGTGTGTGTGAGCAGGGAGGAAGCCTCTGACTCTGCCTGTGTGTGTGTGTTTGTGTGTGTGTGTGTGAGCAGGGAGGAAGCCTCTGACTCTGCCTGTGTGTGTGTGTGTGTGTGTGTGTGTGTGTGTGTGTGTGTGTGAGGGACTGTGTCTAACCACCAGTCTCTTCCACCAGCACTTAAGAGCATCATAGGGCCCTGAAGGAGACACAGAGCCATCTAACTGTGTGTGTGTGTGTGTGTGTGTGTGTGTGTGTGTGTGTGTGTGTGTGTGTGTGTGTGTGTGTGTGTGTGTGCGTGCCCTGCAGGAGACACAGAACCATCTAACCTGTGTGTGTGTGACTCATGCACACAGGCATACACAGGCATGTGTTACAAGCCAGTAACAGGCACACACAGAGCCCTAAACACACACACACACACACACACACCGCCTGCTCAGTCCTCTCTAACACAAGGAGGGTAGAGAGGAGGGTTGCTATGGAAACTACCATTCCAACCATAACACAAGACACAAAGGGCAGGAATAGCTGCACCAAAAAGCATAAGAGACATCTTCACACACATGCTCATCCACAATATCACACCAAAAGTGAACACTGGTCAACATTTTGTCACCATTTTCTTGTGTGTGTGTGTGTGTGTGTGTGTGTGAGCAGGAGGAAGCCTCTGACTCTGCCTGTGTGTATGTGTGTGTGTGTGACTCTGCCTGTGTGTGTGTGACTCTGCCTGTGTGTGTGTGTTTGTGTGTGTGTGTGTGAGCAGGGAGGAAGCCTCTGACTCTGCCTGTGTGTGTGTGTTTGTGTGTGTGTGTGTGAGCAGGGAGGAAGCCTCTGACTCTGCCTGTGTGTGTGTGTGTGTGTGTGTGTGTGTGTGTGTGTGTGAGCAGGGAGGAAGCCTCTGACTCTGCCTGTGTGTGTGTGTGTGTGTGTGTGTGTGAGCAGGGAGGAAGCCTCTGACTCTGCCTGTGTGTGTGTGTGTGTGTGAGCAGGGACGAAGCCTCTGACTCTGCCTGTGTGTGTGTGTGTGTGTGTGTGTGAGCAGGGACGAAGCCTCTGACTCTGCCTGTGTGTGTGTGTTTGTGTGTGTGTGTGTGTGAGCAGGGACAAAGCCTCTGACTCTGCCCTGTGTGTGTGTGTGTGTGTGTGTGTGTGTGTGTGTGTGTGTGTGACTCTGCCTGTGTCTAACCACCAGTCTCTTCCACCACGCAGAGCATCCTTAGGGCCCTGAAGGAGACACAGAGCCATCTAACCTGTGTGTGTGTGTGTGTGTGTGTGTGTGTGTGTGTGTGTGTGTGTGTGTGTGTGTGTGTGTGTGTGTGTGTGTGTGTGCGTGCCCTGCAGGAGACACAGAACCATCTAACCTGTGTGTGTGTGACTCATGCACACAGGCACAAACACACAGGCATGTGTTGCAAACCCAGTAACAGGCACACACAGAGGCACAAACACGCACACACACACAGGCACATGTTGCAGACCCAGTAACAAGCACAAACACAAACACACACACACACTTGCAGGAAATGTCAGACATGCCACTTCCTTTCCTCCCTCACACCATTGCAAAGTGCCTGTTATTCTTCCCCTTTCTCTGCCTCACACACACACACACACACACACACTCACACACACACAGAAAGAGAGAGTGGAGAATGAGCTCACCCACAAGAGTCAACAAGTTTGGGGCTTTCCACCAGCACACACACTAACAGCAGATACACATACATACACACACTAACAAACACTAACAGCAGATACACACATTAACAGCAGATAAACACACATACACACACTAACAAACATTAACAGCAGATACACACACTAACACTAACAGCAGATACCCACACTAACAACACATACACACATTAACAATAACAGCAGATACACACACACACAGTAACGTTATGCTATACCTAAAAATCACACACACACACACACACACACAGTAACGTTATGCTATACCTAAAAATCACACACACACACACACACACACACAGTAATGTTATGCTACACCTAACATCAGCCCACTCTGCATTCAGAGTAGGTTTCCGTTTCAGTAGTGATGCAAATCTGAGGTGGCTGCATGTTCCATTGGGCTCCATTGAGTTCCATCTCCATCCATCCACTCAAAGGTCCCATATCATATTAGATTTTGCTCTTTTTCAACAAGTTAAAATAGTAAGGAAGTATTAGGGCCACGCAAAAAAAAAAGTATTATACTTCCAAATTAAAGTTCTAATGTTACAAAAATAAAGTGTGGTGTGGAGATCAGGTTGAAATGTTACGAGAATAAAGTCATATTACGAGAATAAAGTTGTAACTTTATGAGATTAAAGTCATAGCATGTAGCCAATGAACACTTTTGTTGGTTGCTGTTGTTGTTGATGAAATGGACGACTTAATTCAGCTTTATTTTAGCATATGGTTTAATAACAAGGAGAAACTTGGGGTCTTGGCACAGAATCACACCATTGTAATTTCTATTCGTACGTTAAAAAGGCGTTGTCGCGAACTCAGTCTTTTCAGGAGGCGAATCAAACCGACATCGCTGAAGTGATCTCCTTCGTGCAGAAGGAGCTGAGGGGAAATGGCCAGATGCAGGGATATCGTTGGATGGGCATAAAGGGCCTGTCACATTATACGCGGCATGCACTATGAAATGCATTATAGTCAATGGCTTGCGCTATGAAATGCATTATAGTCGATGGCATGCGCTATGAAATGCATTATAGTCGATGGCTTGCTGGCCTGCCGCTGCGCTCAGCAAAGCGCAAATGTGTAACAAACGCCGGTTCTGTTTGAATGTTCAAATCAAAAGAATCAATCCAGACACCTGCATGTATGATGTAACATGGGCTAACAATGTTAAATGATACTGGGTAAATATTATTTGGGTCGCTACATAAGCCCAGTAGAGGTGATGCCTATTCCAGAGTTTAAAAGCATTTGTGAGAGTGGCTGCCAGATGGACTGGGTCGTTTTCAGCGTAGGCTAGGCTACATTATATGGCCTGGACTGGGTCGTTTCCAACGTAGGCTAGGCTACATTATATGGCCTGGACTGTGTCGTTTCCAGCGTAGGCTAGGCTACATTATATGGCCTGGACTGTGTCGTTTCCAGCGTAGGCTAGGCTACATTATATGGCCTTCGGCCTCGTACCTACGGCCAAATTACAGCCGTGGGGATATCGCTTACCAACCCCACTCCCACTCGTTAATAATAAAATATAAAGCAAATAATGAAGCCCGATTACCACTCCGCTGCTGTCTGGGGCTTTTGCCAGATGCACAAAATACAAGCCTTACAGTAACAGAGGGAGGTTGAGGTAAAATAAATAGTTTCTTTTAACACAGTGGAAAGCGGCTCCCACACACAGCTGCGTGCGGTGCAGTGCTGGAGACGCATCCCGTCCACTTCACATGGGCTCACGTCATCCGTTGCCGAACTAAAATTGTGGGTCCGTTGCGTCGCGTTGTTCCCGTCGCTTGCGTTGAAAAGTTCAACTTTTGCTGCTCCGACGAACAACAGAAGGCACCAGCCAATCCAATTACGGTTATACTCCAAGTCATTTGCATAGCTACCGTTGGGAATAGGGATCGACCGATATGTTTTTTTCAGGGCCGATACCGATATCAATCATTACCAAAACAGGAGGCCGATAACCGATATGTAAAACCGATATGTCAGTTGTCAAAAAGGGGGGTAGGTAGTAAAGGCGATATGTACTATACTTATTCAGGGTATCTGCACATTTTCCAAGTGCAAATTTAAAGACTTTTAAGACCTTTTCAAGACATCTTAATGGAAAAATTAAGACTATACCACGACATAAAGATACATACGACATGTCTACAGAAGTTACGAAATATATTTTGGCGAAAGAAAAATAATTGTGTGAATTACCTTCACAGCTATAAATGCCCAATTTTAGGGTCTGGGCTGCTTGCTTTTGAAGCTGGTACATATCTGGTTGTGCTTACTGGCTGAGACTGACTGTTCTTCACCTGTATCTGTAGTAGCCTATATTACTTGCTAAAGACATGTACACTGGACTGGATTCCCTTCAATATTTTTTTTCAAAGTTAGACTAAGCTATTTAAATATTTTAATAGGCCTACTTTATATAATTTACTATGTGCATCTATTCCCACGCATCATATGTCCCATATACAGCACAGCAAATTAAAGTTAATCCACTACTTTACATTTTGCATACCAGTTGTATCTAAACAAACCAAAGCTTGACTGAAACATTGTAAAACCATTGTTTTGTTTTAAATTAATTAAGAGAGAGGTCCTCCTCGGTTCCTGCTGAAAATTGCTGGTTTGATCTCAAGCGCGCACGTATTATGAACGCACGTTTTTTTTATGTAGCCAGTCCCCGACAATCAAAAAAAATATGCGGTTATATTTCACAACTTTTGCGAAGTAGGCCTACTGGGAAAGGCTGGCAAGCAAGCTGCTGACAGATATTACAGGTATTATAACTTAGACAGATATTTTCTTCCCTAGGCTAGGCCAGCAACACACGCTGGAAAGATGCAAACAGATCAACTTAACATGTACAGTATTTCCTTCTGATTGCGAAAATGCAAGTCAGTCCGTGGTTCCTTCATAAATTGCGCAGCAAATTATCAGACGAGTGACAGAAGCACTGCACATAATTTGACCAGCAGTCTTCGCGTCCATAGTTTGTGAAACCATGCTGCATCCGAGCAAAGATTCTAGATGGCCATACACTTCTCCCGTAGCCTTATATAGTCACTTATACAATTGCGTTGGATGGATGGAGACATTTCACTTTCGCTCTCTTCTTTCGCTCACTCACTCGCTGGCGGTCCCATCATAAAATTTAATACCTCCCTTTTCGAAAATTCAAGACATCCCGACAATTTAAGACTTTTTTAGGCCTTAAAAACCGAAAGTTGTATTTAAGACTTTTTAAGACATTTTAAGGATCCGCGGGAACCCTGTTATTGATCCGGATCAAAGAGACAATAGCTTACAAAGTGGTGTTTTTGTAACTTCAGTGTAGATGATTGTGATTCATTGCAACTTCAGCAATGTAGGCTACCTTCCTTACCTTCGAAAAATAGCTCCATTACAGCTGAAGCCCAGTCTACAGTCTGCCTCAGTGAGAATCTAAACCCGTTGCATTCGTGCTAACTAACAAATCAGGCGGTGTAGTGGAAGGGACAATGCTCTTGACCACTGAGTAGCAAATGCAGGGGAGTGAGAGGCGGCTTTACAGACAAAGTAAGCGCATTTCATTCTTTATCCATTTCAATATCGGCTTATCGGTGGAAAAAATGACCGATACCAATTATTATAAAAATGCTAAATATCGGCCAGGCCGATAATTGGTCGATCCCTAGTTGGGAACACCCACTGGCGTGCGTTGACGGAACGCAACTATGTGTGGGAGCCAAAAGAGTGCATTTGGCACTTCAGTGCTGAACCCTCAGAAAAAACATTAGAGCTACATGTACAGTGGCAAGAAAAAGTATGTGAACCCATAAACCGATGCTAAAGTATGCTAACCCATGCTAAAGTATGTGAACCCATGCTAAAGTAACCCATGCTAAAGTATGTGAACCCATGCTAAAGTTAACCCATGCTAAAGTATGTGAACCCATGCTAAAGTAAGTTAACCCATGCTAAAGTATGCGAAACCATGCTAAAGTATGTGAACCCATGCTAAAGTATTCCATGCTAAAGTATGTGAACCCCATGCTAAAGTATGTGAACCCATGCTAAAGTTGACTAAAAAGGATAATAAAAAAATTAATCTTTTGGAAATTAATCTTAATGCCTTTATCACATACCCTTCACCATACCTAGAGATTGGCATGGTTTTATTTCAGTTAGCCTAATAGCTAATAGCAAATGGTCGATTTGCATTGAGAGATGATCTTATGGAAAGTACCCCATGCCAATCTCTAGGTATGGTGAAGGGTATGTGATGATGTGTGATGTATAACAATAATAAATATTAGAGCTACATGTATATGTGACAATCAGCAAGAATTTCCTCTAGTCGTAACAATAATAATTCATTACGACTATTTTTTGCTAAAACATGAAATATTTGAAGTTCAATGTACAGTGTGTGAGACAAAAAGACAACGTCACAATCAGGAATTATTTGATGGTAGTTTCACATAGATAAGTCTTTAAAGTATCCTGTATGCATCAGTTCTAGGCTCAATTTCATTTCCAGGGAAACTTGTGTTACGTTGTCCCACCTGTAGGGGGAGTAGAACGGAGTTTGTGCTGTTGTGTTCCGTCTCTGCAGGTAGCTGCGAGTGCTGATTCAGGGGGCTGGACCTCCTGCTATTTAAGCCGCCACCTATCCATCCTGTCGGCCTCTCCCATCCCCTCACCACACTTCCTCATTGCTTGGGCGCATTGTTGAGACCGTCGGCACTTTGTTATTTGTTTTGACACGTATAGTTAAATCACATGGCTTAATGTGTTTAATTTATATTGTAGTTTATGGTACTTGCGTTGGCGGTGGCTTGGTGACGGGTTTACACTTTTTGTATTATAGGTTTAGTTAGAGTAGGGAAGGAAGACTCACCAACTTTTCTGTATTTTGTTTTCAAACGCGAGTAGAACGTTAACTCCATCTAAACGCGAGCAGAACGTTAACTCCATCTTAGTCAGTAAGTCCGAGGGTTTTCAAACGCGAGCAGAACGTTAACTCCATCTAAACGCGAGCAGAACGTTAACTCCATCTTAGTCAGTAAGTCCGAGGGTTTTCAAACGCGAGCAGAACGTTAACTCCATCTTAGTCAGTAAGTCCGAGGGTTTTCAAACGCGAGCAGAACGTTAACTCCATCTCTAGCGCAGCAGAGCGTTAACTCCATCTAAGCGAGCAGAACGTTAACTCCATCTAATCGCGAGCAGAGCGTTAACTCCATCTAACGCGAGCAGAGCGTTAACTCCATCTTAGTCAGTAAGTCGAGGGTTTTCTTTTTTACATTTTGTACTATTTTTCACCGCCACGTTATTCCGTCTGTCTGGGAGCTTTACTTTAATAAATTTGTTAATTTTTCACTACGCCGACTTTCCTTATGTTATGTTGAACCATTCTTTATGATTTATGGTCACGTAACACTTGTTTATGTTTTAGCCTGATGTTACAGGGTGTCTAGAGTTAGTGCGTGTCTGG
>NC_063197.1:35706364-35746364 GCF_017589495.1 Alosa alosa | reverse complement strand
AACGCTAGCTAGGTAAAGGTAATTGAGCACTGTAATGAACGCCAGCTAGCTAGGTAAAGGTAATTGAGCATCAGAATGGAACGCTAGCTAGCTAGGTAAAGGTAATTGAGCACTGTAATGGAACGCTAGCTAGGTAAAGGTAATTGAGCACTGTAATGGAACGCTAGCTAGCTAGGTAAAGGTAATTGAGCACTGTAATGGAACGCTAGCTAGGTAAAGGTACTGAGCACCGTAATGGAACGCCAGCCAGGTAAAGGTAATTGAGCATCAGAATGGAACGCTAGCTAGCCAGGTAAAGGAGCACTGTAATGGAACGCCAGCTAGGTAAAGGTAATTGAGCACTGTAATGGAACGCCAGCCAGCCAGGCAAAGGTAATTGAGCACCGTAATGGAACGCCAGCTAGGTAAAGGTACTGAGCACTGTAATGGAACGCCAGCTAGCCAGGTAAAGGCGGGAGCACTGTAATGGAACGCCAGCTAGGTAAAGGTGATTGAGCACTGTAATGGAACTCTAGCTAGGTAAAGGTAATTGAGTTAATCTGTAATGGAACGCCAGCTAGGTAAAGGAGCACTGTAATGGAACGCTAGCTAGGTAAAGGTAATTGAGCACTGTAATGAACGCTAGCTAGGTAAAGGAGCACCGTATCGGAACGCTTAGCTAGCTAGGTAAAGGTAATTGAGCACTGTAATGGAACGCCAGCTAGGTAAAGGTAATTGAGTTAATTGTAATGGAACGCTTAGCTAGCTAGGTAAAGGTAATTGAGCACTGTAATGGAACGCCAGCTGTGGGTAAAGGTAATTGAGTTAATCAGAATGGAACGCTTAGCCAGGTAAAGGTAAAGGTACTGAGCACTGTAATGGAACGCTAGCTACCTAGGTAAAGGTAATTGAGCACTGTAATGGAACGCTAGCTAGCTAGGTAAAGGAGCACTGTAATGGAACGCTAGCTACCTAGGTAAAGGTAATTGAGCACTGTAATGGAACGCTAGCTAGGTAAAGGTAATTGAGCACTGTAATGGAACGCTAGCTAGCTAGGTAAAGGTAATTGAGCACTGTAATGGAACGCTAGCTAGCTAGGTAAAGGTAATTGAGCACTGTAATGGAACTCTAGCTAGGTAAAGGAGCACTGTAATGGAACGCTAGCTAGGTAAAGGTAATTGAGCACTGTAATGGAACGCTAGCTAGCTAGGTAAAGGTAATTGAGCACTGTAATGGAACGCTAGCTAGGTAAAGGTAATTGAGCACTGTAATGGAACGCTAGCTAGGTAAAGGTAATTGAGCACTGTAATGGAACGCTAGCTAGGTAAAGGTAATTGAGCACTGTAATGGAACTCTAGCTAGCTAGGTAAAGGAGCACTGTAATGGAAACGCTTAGCTAAGAAGGTAATTGAGCATCAGAATGGAACGCTTAGCTAGCTAGGTAAAGGTAATTGAGCACTGTAATGGAACGCTTAGCCAGGTAAAGGTAATTGTATCGAACGCTAGCTAGCTAGGTAAAGGAGCACTGTAAATGGAACTAGCCAGGTAAAGGTAATTGAGCACTGTAACGGAACGCTAGCTAGGTAAAGGTAATTGAGCACTGTAATGGAACGCTAGCCAGGGTAAAGGAGCACTGTAATGGAACGCCAGCTAGGTAAAGGTAATTGAGCACTGTAATGGAACGCCAGCTAGCTACAGGGGTAAAGGAGCATCATTGTAATGGAACGCTTAGCTAGCTTTGCAGAAAGGTAATTGAGCACTGTAATGGAACGCTTAGCTAGGTAAAATAATTGAGCACTGTAATGGGCCAGCTAGCTAGCAGAAGGTAAATTGAGCACTGTAATGGAACGCTAGCTACCTAGGTAAAGGTAATTGAGCACTGTAATGGAAGAAGAAGCATAGGTAAAGGAGCACTGTAATGGAACAGCTAGCTACCTAGGTAAAGGTAATTGAGCACTGTAATGGAACGCGCTAGCTAGCCAGGTAAAGGAGCACTGTAATGGGCAGGTAAAGGTAATTGAGCACTGTAATGGAAGCTAGCTAGGTAGGTAAAGGTAATTGAGCACTGTAATGGAACGCTTAGCTAGCTAGGTAAAGGTAATTGAGCACTGTAATGGGCCAGCTAGCCAGGGTAAATTCGAGCACTGTAATGGAACGCCAGCCAGGTAAAAGCACTGTAATGGAAGCTTAGCTGTAATGGAGTTAACTTCTTCTTGAAGGCCAAAAGGTAATTGAGCTAGCTAGGTAAAGGTAATTGAGCACTGTAATGGAGAGCTAGCTCTATTTTCATACTGAAGCATCGTGGGAATTCAGCTGTTGCAGGAAAAGGCAAACAGAGTAGTGTGCATGTGACGGTAAACTTTTAATTTAGACGGTTTCTTCACAGAGTAAAAAAATGCATCATGAGCCCGCATAAGAGGGAGAGAGAGGGCAGGTTTCAGCTGGTTGTCATTGTTGATAAATCGATCTCCTGAAATCATCCAGCCGTTCTCTGAGTCTGGCGAAACCCGTTTTAGCTCCAGCCTAGCATAGCTCATTGAATCTGATTAGACCATTAGCTTCTCCCCTGCTAGCATCACCTTTCTGATTAGACCATTAGCTTCTCCCCTGCTAGTATCACGTTTAAAAGTGACTAAGATTTCACGGGGAATTTTCCTATTTAAAACTTTTCCTCTCAAATTAGAAAGCGTAATAAGACCAACGAAAATGAAACATGGCGATTTTCTAGGCTGATTTGACATGGAACTATACTCTCATTCCAGTAATAATCATGAACACCATTAGATGCAGCAGCACATCGATATCATGCAGCACCTGAAAATAGTCCCTGTAGGCTAACTTCCAGCAACAAGGTTGAGCTGCAGCAGATGAATTGGTTAGTGACTGGATTATTACACCTGAATGAGAGTATAGTTCCATGTCAAATCATTTTTCTATTAAGACTGATAAAGTCAAGAATTCAAATGGATTTGAACTTTTACAAGTCTGAAAAGTTACCTGAGACTCTGTGAGCGTGGACGCATTGCTGTGTGCGTGTGTGTGTGTGTTACCTGAGACTCTATGAGTGTGGACGCATGGCTGTGTGTGTGTGTGTGTGTGTGTGTTACCTGAGACTCTGTGAGCGTGGACACATGGCTGCGTGTGTGTATGTATGTGTGTGTACCTGAGACTCTGTGAGCGTGGACACATGGCTGTGTGTGTGTGTGTGTGTGTGTGTGTGTGTACCTGAGACTCTGTGAGCGTGGACGCATGGCTGTGTGTGTGTGTGTGTGTGTACCTGAGACTCTGTGAGCGTGGACACATGGCTGTGTGTGTGTGTGTGTGTGTGTGTACCTGAGACTCTGTGAGCGTGGACGCATTGCTGTGTGTGCGTGTGTGTGTGTGTTACCTGAGACTCTATGAGTGTGGACGCATGGCTGTGTGTGTGTGTGTGTGTGTGTGTGTGTGTTACCTGAGACTCTGTGAGCGTGGACACATGGCTGCGTGTGTGTATGTATGTGTGTGTACCTGAGACTCTGTGAGCGTGGACACATGGCTGTGTGTGTGTGTGTGTGTGTGTGTGTGTGTGTGTACCTGAGACTCTGTGAGCGTGGACGCATGGCTGTGTGTGTGTGTGTGTGTGTGTGTACCAGACATGTGGACTCGAGTCACATGACTTGGACTCGAGTCAGACTCGAGTCGTGATTTTAATGACTTCAGACTCGACTTGATAAAATTAGGCATGACTTTATTTCGATTTGGACTTGAATACTATTCACTCGAGTCTTAACTCGGACTTTGCCTCTTTGACTTGTAATGACTTGACATGTCTTGAGTCAAAAAATACATTTCCTGATTGTGGACCAGTCACCCCAGAGATGCTTTTTACTTCCGCGACGAAAAAAACAAAACACATAGTGGACACAAACAGGCAGAGCACAGTGATCAGTCATGCTTCTGTTACCACCCACGCATCACGCGTACTGTGTGTAGGGCACCAAGAGACAGAGGAAGGACCAATATTAAATAAATATTATAGCTTTACTGCAAACCGATTTGCATTCTTGTTAGACAAGTCAACGTATGCTAGCCTACTCCATTTAATTGAGAATGCGTTTCACAGCGCGCACATAAATATAAGAAACGTATAAAATGAAATCATGAAGGAAACAAAGACGAGATTAGAGGAAATGGATTTATCTGGTTCTCACTAGGCTACTGTTATAAACTGTGAGAGCCAGGGCACTTTGACAAAAGCTAAGCCACTGTGATTTGGAAAATGGACAAGAATATGAAGAGTTGTCTTTGCCTTTGTGTAATGGAACTGGTGAGTTTTGAAGTCTTCAATAATTCGTTTACATGAAGCACATGAAATGCCAATTGAAACGCATTCCACTCAGCTAGGTGGCTACTGGCTGCAGGCTCATAATTCACTTTTAATTGCAAACAGAAAATGTCTAGCAAGCATCATGTCATTACATGCTTTTTATTTCCAAAGGAATGAAAGCTGTTTGTTAACTTAATATCATGCTTATCATTGTTAATATTGTGCTATACATGTGGCACAAACAATGTTAAGAGTTTGTGGACTATCTCTGGCCATAGCTGTATTTGAACGGAGCTGGTAAAAAAGATCATTAGGAGAACGTGTGGACAGTGGCACACAATGGGCTTAAAGTGACAGTGCACCATGTACAAACGAGTTAAACAGCATCACATGTGTAGTATTTAAGAAATGAATATTTTAAAACAAAATTACTGTGTCATTATTATCATTTAAATAATATAGAAGTGTTTTTACTTTTTACCTTTGTGTTTTACCTTGTTACTCAATAATTTTGTGGATTTATGCTGTATTTAATAGGCCATATAAGAAGCTTAGTCTTTAGGAGAAAAATTTACTTTTTAACCAATTAATCTAGATTAATTAATTTCAAAATACGAGATTAGCCCTAACAAAAACGTAAAATATTTAACCGCAGCAATTTACTAATTTAGCAGGCAAATCTGTGGCCTAGCACAGTGAAATGCCATCAGTCAAATTACTACTCATTCTTACAGTGGACGCTGCAATTTGGAAAAACAATATATATTTGCTGCTGTGCTGAGTGTCTTATAACTATCTGTTTCGTACAGATTACTCAGGTATGCTCATGCGTATATTTCACAGGTATGCGCATGCATATATCGTAAAAGCTTTCAAGACAGAACCATTGAACATATTTTAATCTGTATTTATAAAAAAATACTGTAGATTAGATTGATGTGTTAAAATTATGATCGATAGTCTAATAATGGCATTATTAAGTGAAGAGTACCTGATGACTTGTTCAGGACTTGAAAAAGATTGGGACTTGGACTTGGACTTGACTTGGCTTTGATGTGACTTGGACTTGGACTCGACTTGCCCTTCTCTGTATTTACTTGGGACTTGACTTGGACTTGACTGCTAAGACTTGGGACTTACTTGTGACTTGCCAAACAGTGACTTGGTCCCACCTCTGGTGTGTACCTGAGACTCCGTGAGCGTGGACGCATGGCTGTGTGTGTGTGTGTGTGTGTGTACCTGAGACTCCGTGAGCGTGGACGCATGGCTGTGGCGGGGCGTCCGTCCTCGTCAGTCACACTCTCGGAGCTGCGGAAGTGTTTAAACAGGAAGTGGAGCTCATCCTGAGTGGGCTGGTACGGAAGCTGATGGAGGCGCTCTTGAGACGATGAAGATGACTGGAGAGGAGAGGACATCAGGTCACTTACATACACACACACACACACAGGAGAACACCAGTACACTATACGCTCTAAAAAGATACTGCATCACACACACACAGAACACCAGTTCACTATACGCTCTAAAAAGGTACTGCATCACACACACACATAGACACACACACACACACTAGGGCTGTTGGAACGAATTTCGGAAGTCGAATATAAATCGAATATTTAAAAATCAATACTAATTGAATTTAGAAATTACTATTCGAATGTGTTTTTTTTTAATGTGTTGCCTAACTTTAGCAAATACGTGAAAACGAAATGCTTTTGTCACGTCTGATGCACAATCTAAAAATGGCAGAACACGATGCTTCCACGGAGATCACCACTTCTGACCATTTAAGCGATGTGGAGCGTTTTTGGATTTCTATCAGAAATTGGAAAAATAACAAGAAGCCTAACGAACTAATATGTAGGCGAACGATGTCGTAATCTGTAGAATATGTAGGCGAACGATGTCGTAATCTGTAGAATATGTAGGCGAACGATGTCGTCATCTGTAGAATATGTAGGCGAACGATGTCGTAATCTGTAGAATATGTAGTCTAAGGCCCAAATGAAATATCACTCGAGAACGAGCAGCCTGAGTGCACGTCTGATAATGCTATACCCTGACAAGCTAGCAGCTAACAAAGAGCTGAACCCAGAATCAGTTGCGACATCCCCACTCAGCCACACACACACACACACCAAAACACACACACACACACCCATCACACACACACACACCCATCACACGTCACGCTACGTTCCAGTCTGTCCTGCTCTCTTCTATGGCTCGGTTCATGTGCAGTCTGTGCTGTCTATGGGTTTGTTCTCTCAAGTGTGTGTTGTCTTGGGGGTGTGTGTGTGTGTGTGTGTGTGTGTGTGTGTGAGAGACACTTACGGAGACTGTGGAGCTGGGAGGGTTGGTACCGTAGTCTGATGTGTGTGTGTGTGTGTGTGTGTGTGTGTGTGTGTGTGTGTGTGTGTGTGTGTGTGTGTGTGTGTGTGTGTGTGAGAGACACTTACGGAGACTGTGGAGCTGGGAGGGTTGGTACCGTAGCCTGATGAAGGGAGAGAAGCCAGTGACCATCGTCGTCCTTCCGCTCTGAGAGAGAGAGAGAGAAAAAAGGAAGAGAGAGAATGGGAGAGGGGGAAAGAGAGAGAGAGAGAGTGTGTGGGGGTAGGGAGATATAGGGAGGGAGAGAGAGAATGGAGGGGTAGGGAGATATAGGGAGGGAGAGAGAGAATGGAGGGGTAGGGAGATATAGGGAGGGAGAGGGAGAGAGAGAGAGAAAAAAGGAAGAGAGAGAATGGGAGAGGGGGAAAGAGTGAGAGTGAGAGAGAGTCGTGCCAATAAAGCATATTTGAATTTGAGAGAGAGAGAGAGAGAGAGAGAGAGAGAGAGAGAGAGAGAGAGAATGGGGGTAGGGAGATATAGGGAGGGAGAGAGAGCAAGACAGAAAGAGATAAAGGGAGGGTAGGGAGATAGAGAGAGAGAGCAAGACAGAGAGATAAAGGGAGGGTAGGGAGAATGAGTATTAAATATACTCATGGAGAGTATGGTTAAGTATTAGGGGTGTCACGATTCTCCAAATCCTCAATTCAATTTAATTTTCGATTTTAAAGTCACGATTCGATTCGTTTTTCGAAAAATATTACTATTAATGCATTGCTTATGTCATTTACTTTGTTTTGGCCTTTTCTGGTTCGTGAGGCATTTATTTTGAAACCGCTTTTTATTTTGAAACGTTCCAACCGTGAGGTTGTAATGTAAACAGAACAAACTAGGCTAAACAGAGACGTGAACATAGTGAAATGAAACACATGAATGATCATTTGATTGTTTAAGCACACCCCGAAGAGACCCAAGGTTAGTGTTCATGGAATATGTACTCATCAATGCATTTTAAGCCTTAACGTTTTTGGACAGTAACTTGATCATCTTTTCACTTGCTACGTTGAGTAGGCTGTTAACGTTAGTGCAAGAGGGGCTTCGATTTCGGTAGGTTGATGTGTTAACTGGCTGCAGCCTAAAATTAGAGGAGTGTTGACGTTGCAGTTCAGCACGTGCGTGTGCATTTGTGCGTCTTGGCAAACATGTTGGACATGAGATTGGGGGTGTGGCTGCATCGTCGATTCTACTTTTGAGTTTGAAGTTCGAGATTAAGATATAATTTCGATCGATTTCGATATAAAATTTAAATCGTGACACCCCTAGTAAGTATACTCATGGAGAGTATGGGTAAGTATACTCATGGGGAGTGTGGGTAAGTATGGGTAAGTATACTCATGAGAAGAGTATGGGTAAGTATGGAGAGTATGGTTAAGTATGTAAGTATGGGTAAGTATACTCATGGAGAGTATGGGTAAGTATGGGTAAGTATACTAATGGAGAGTATGGGTAAGTATGTAAGTATGGGTAAGTATACTCATGGAGAGTGGGTAAGTATCGTTAAGTATACTCATGGAGAGTATGGGTAAGTATACTCATGGATAGTATGGTTAAGTATACTCATGGAGAGTGTGGGTAAGTATACTCATGGAGAGCATGAGTCTGTCTTAATTGGTGTACTTACGTGAGTACACTTTTGTGTAGTACACTATGTGCACTGTGTGCTTACTGCAAATTTTAACAAAATAGTATTGTCTCATATCAAACACTAACTCCGCGGCACTTCACCGGACATGACGATCATAAACATTTTAATATCACTTTATTGCCCCTCAATTGACGGTGACATGGTCATACCGCCAAAACATGAACCGCTTATGTTATAACTTGCTTGTACCTCCGAAAAGTCTGTTTTCCACTGCTGCTGCTTCAGCTTTCAACCGCTGATTACCACGAGTTTGAAAACGCCCTCCCCTTTCGCTTATTTGGGCAAGATGGCGCCCGCTAAGGGCTTAAAAGTGTCCAGCGCTGCACACTCAGCTTTTGACCGTTATGAGTGCACCATCCGGGAACTTGCAGCGCCTTTCGTGTCGTTGGAATTTTCGGTGTGAACACCCTCATGCACTCAAATTAGGTATTGTAAGTGCAGAAGTACGCAATTTGAGACAGAGTCCATGGGTAAGTATGGGTTAAGTATACTCATGGAGAGTGTGGGTAAGTATGGGTAAGTATACTCATGGAGAGTGTGGGTAAGTATACTCATGGAGAGTATGGGTAAGTATACTCATGGAGAGTGTGGGTAAGTATACTCATGGAGAGTGTGGGTAAGTATACTCATGGAGAGTATGGGTAAGTGTACTCATGGAGAGTATGGGTAAGTATGGGTAAGTATACTCATGGAGAGTGTGGGTAAGTATGGGTAAGTATACTCATGGAGAGTATGGGAGTTTGATCCCACAAGATGAGGAGTGTGTGAGAGGTGCAAGCCTACCTGTCAGTGCGAGCCATATGACTGCAAAGGGGCACGCACACACACACACACACACACACACATGCACATGCACACACACACCAATAGGGGAGAGAAGAGAGAGAAAGAGCCAGGTCAGATCAGTGCTGCAGACTTTAGGTAGAAGCATTCAGTAGTCATTACTGTTACAGCATTCAGTAGAGTCAGTACTGTTACAGCGTTCAGTCGAGTCAGTGCTGTTATAGAGTTCAGTAGAGTCAGTGCTGTTATAGAGTTCAGTAGAGTCAGTACTGTTATAGAGTTCAGTAGAGTCAGTACTGTTAGTGTTCAGTAGTCAGTAGAGTCAGTACTGTTATAGAGTTCAGTAGAGTCAGTACTGTTACAGCGTTCAGTAGAGTCAGTACTGTTACAGTGTTCAGCAGTCATTACTGTTACAGCGTTCAGCAGTCAGTACACGGTAATGTGCATCAACAACAGCTAAAGCCATCATGTTCTAATATATACATCATGTCCTAATATATATGCATCATGTCCTAACATCATGTCCCTGTCCTATAAATCATGTCCTAATATATATACATCATGTCCTTATATAAGCATAATGTGTTAATATATACATCATGTCCTAATATTTACATCATGTCTTAATATATGCATCATGTCTTAATATATGCATCATGTCCTAATATGCATCATGTCCTAATATATGCATAATTTTCTAATATAAGCATAATAATGTGTTAATATATACATGGAATGGTTCCTCTGTGTACAACATGTGCAGTGGAAATGTATTCTTACAACTATCGCAGCAATATGTTCTTTATTTGCCAAAATATGTCTGCATTTAATAATTGCTGTAATTGCTGCTGCCTCACAACAGCATGTGCAGCACAGCCTCAATTAAACTACATAGGCCCCCATGTGCAGCACAGCCTCAATTAAACTACATAGACCCCCATGTGCAGCACAGCCTCAATTAAACTACATAGGCCCCCATGTGCAGCACAGCCTCAATTAAACTACATAGGCCCCCATGTGCAGCACAGCCTCAATTAAACTACATAGGCCCCCATGTGCAGCACAGCCTCAATTCAGCCTCAATTAAACTACATAGGCCCCCATGTGCAGCACAGCCTCAATTAAACTACATAGGCCCCCATGTGCAGCACAGCCTCAATTCAGCCTCAATTAAACTACATAGGCCTCTGCTAACTGATCAGTCATCTAAAAGGGGAAAAAAAGCAACACATCTGAAAACAGAGCTTAAAGTGCAATGGATGCTCTATAGATATACAATTACAATTATTAACCAGAAACATATTTCATATGAATACTTAAAGCTTAACAAGGTTACAAAGAGCCAGGCTAGTTCTGGTTACCCATGCTGTGTTCTCAATGCTTATAATGCAAAATCAGTCCTTATAGGGAGGGAAAGTGAAAACCAGCGCCCCAAGTGGTTGCGTTTTTATCGAAGAGCAGCTCCAATGTTAAGTCCAATAGACCTATTTTTTTTTTAAATATTGTGAAGCCAAATCAGCGAAGTTATCCACCAAAAATATGTGTATACAGTAATAATCTTCAAACTGTGAAAATGTCAGGCCCTATTTTGCCTTATTTTAAAAAATCGAAATTGCTCCTTTTGTTTCATAAACGGACTACAAAAGAAGTCAAGTGACTTTACCCTTCGACGTTACTCACAGTAGCATGGTTTGTTAATTAGCCTTTTTTTTTTAAAGATTTTAACCAAATATGTACACTTCATTTTAAACTAATTAAACAAATAAAAAAGATAGATGTAACAAACCCACAAACAAGAAGAAAAAGAAAATAAAGAATTCCGAAAGTGCAGTAGGCATTGCGAAAGCTAAAAAGAAAATTCCCACTAATTTTACGCACCGGAAACAGCTGTTTTAATCGGCTGCTGTGCTGCTGGTGTTTTGCTAAAAAATGGAGGACAGCGTGATAAATCTGTGCGACATGAGAGAGACGAGTGATAAGCCCTAATAACTTGAGGAGTTCGATGGAAGCACTTCGGGTTTTGGGTAGATCAAACTATGGAGAAGGACAAAGCGGTATGCAAACCGCAGACGCGGAGTTCAATGAACAAAATTTGTTTGACATTTTTAATCGTAAACACAGCCACCTTGAAGCCTGCAGTAATGTTTTTCCCTGATGTTATGGCAGTCCACTCTGCTTATTGTTTTTCGAGAATGTTGCGCTCCTGTTTGTCATTGTG
The DNA here is from genome assembly GCF_017589495.1 of Alosa alosa. Classification (NCBI taxonomy): domain Eukaryota; kingdom Metazoa; phylum Chordata; class Actinopteri; order Clupeiformes; family Clupeidae; genus Alosa; species Alosa alosa. The sequence goes on along the minus strand of NC_063197.1, from coordinate 35,735,045 downwards.
TACGAAACGTCACGCCAATAAATCATCAGAAATATTGCAGCCCTGTGCGTCTTCAAGCGCCCCCTTTACGTTCACCCTAATGCCGGTTAGTTGTCCGTGGATTGGCCTATATTTGGCGTTGAAAATGGAAATGTCTTTAGACATAGAAAATCGATTTTACAATCGATTAAATGAACACTTATGTCTCAAAAATCGAACGGGATTTTTTCACAAAAGTGACAGCCCTAACACACACACACACACACCTGTCCTACTACACACACACACACACACACACACACACACACCTGTCCTACTACACACACACACACACACACACACCTGTCCTACTACACAAACACACACCTGTCCTACTACTCACACACACACCTGTCCTACTCACACATACACACACACACACCTGTCCTACTACACACACACACACACACACACACACACACACCTGTCCTACTACACACACACACACACACACACCTGTCCTACTACACACACACACACACACACACACACACACACACCTGTCCTACTACACACACACACACACACACACACACACACACACACACACACACACCTGTCCTACTACACACACACACACACCTGTCCTACTACACACACACACACACACACACACCTGTCACCACTACACACACACACACACACACACACACACACCTGTCCTACTACACACACAAAGAGACACACACACAATACTGTTCTATTACACAAACACACATTACCTGTCTCTATTTTCACTCACACAATACTCAGTCCTACTCACACACATACACACCTTTCCTGCAGTTAAGGCCAGCACTAATCTGCAGCCCTGCAGATGGCTCCGGAAGCTGTTTATTTTACACGCCCCTCTAGCAGCTTGCCATCTCAGCATGCAACACCCTTGTCTCCCAGCATGCAACACTCCTTATCCCAGCATGTGCAACACTGCACTTCTTAGCAGCTATCCTTAGCATGCAACACTCCTATTCCAGCATGCAACACTCCCATCTTCAGCATGCAACACTGCACTCCTCATAGCAGCCATCCTATATGCAACACTTATCTCAGCATGCAAATACCTACCCCTCTTAGCAGCCTGTCCTGCACACACACACACACCTGTCCTACTACACAAACACACACCTGTCCTACTACTCACACACACCTGTCCTACCACACATACACACCTTTCCCGTGTTGCGTCAGCACTAATCTGCAGCCCTGGCAGATGGCTCCGGGAAGCTGTTTATACGACACGTCCTCTTAGCAGCCATCCCAGCATGCAACACTCCCATCCCAGCATGCAACACTCCCATCCCAGCATGCAACACTGCACTCTCTTAGCAGCCATCCCAGCATGCAACACTCCCATTCCAGCATGCAACACTCCCATCCCAGCTGCAACCTGCACTCTCTGGCAGCCATCCCAGCATGCAGCACTCCATCCCAGCATGCAGCACTCCTCTCTTAGCAGCTCTCCTCAGCCATCCCAGCATGCAACACTCCCATCCCAGCATGCAACACTGCACTCTCTTAGCAGCCTCTCCTCAGACATACCAGCATGCAACCTCCACCTGATGATGAGCTGAGCGTGATGTGATGATATTAATGTGAGAGCGTGCGTGTAAGGCATGTGTATTGATGATGCGTATTGCGTGAGAGTGATGCGTGTGATGTGATAGCGCAGGTAAAAATGATGATAGTGCGTGTGAGGTGTGTTGTGTGTGTGTGTAATGTGTGTGTGTGTGTGTGTGTGTGTGTGTGCAGGTAAAAAGGCATGTGTGGCAATGCGTGCGTGTGAGTGTGTGTGTAAGTGTGTGTGTGTGTGCGATCTGGGCGAAATGGCGAGCTGACCGAAGGCAAGTTGACGGAGCACTGGTGGAGACATTTCTTGGGCTATCCAATGGGCTGCTGGCTGCTGGAGGCAACGACACACACATATTACAGAATGCAGTGTGTCTGTGTGCGTGCGTGTGTGCGCACGCGTGCATCGCGTGCGCATGTGTGCGTCCGTATGTCACGCGTGCATCGGAAGTGTGATCCACCCGCGATGATGGTAAGTGCGCGTCCGTGTGTCTGTATGCCGTATTAATGCGTGCAGTGTCCACACGCGATGCCGAAGTGACTGCGTGCGCGTGCGCAATAACCCGATCCTGGACGAGGGGAGATAAGTAAAAGCGCGGACTATTATTAATGTGCGTGCGAGAAAGAGAGTCTTGACGATATTATTAATGCGTGAGATGCGATATGACTATGTTTATTTTTGCGTGTATTGCGTGCGATCAATTAATGTGTGTAGTGATGAGCAAAGCCGTAAGATGAGCACGACTCCTAAAGTAAGAAAGTATATTTGATACGATCCGTGCGCGTGCGTAAAGAGTAGAGTGAGTGAGCGATGACTTCTAATCCCTATTAATAATGTGCGAGTGATGAATATGACTGTATGTTTGTGTGTGTGTGTGTGTATTATGACTGTGTGACTATGTGTGTGTGCGATGAGTGGACACGATGTGTGCTATGTGTGTGCGCGATGATGATAGTATGACTGTCGTGTGTGTGTGTGTGTGTGTGTGTGGTGAGTGAGTATGACTGTGTGTGTGTGTGTGTGTGTGTGTGTGTGAGTGAGTATGACTGTGTGTGTGTGTGTGAGTGAGTATGACTGTGTGTGTGTGTGTGTGTGTGTGTGTGTGTGTGTGAGTGGAGTATGACTCTCTGTGTGTGTGTGTGTGTGTGTGTGTGTGTGTGTGTGTGTGTGTGTTTCCCATACATTGACTTATTTGTGGCGGGACCACCACACAATGCGGCCCACCACAATATCAACATTGACCACCACACAATGGTTTTCCAGGTTGTACTAAATTGTACTTAAAGCTGGTTAGCGTCATAACCACGCTGCGCTAATTTGTTAAAAACTGTTGCATTCAAGTTAATTCTGCAAACCTACCACCACATATAGAATTCAATTCTGTGGGAAACACTGGTGTGTGTGTGAGAGAGAGTGAGTGATTGTGACTGTGTGTGTGACTGTGTGTGTGTGTGTGTGTGTGTGTGTGTGCTTGTTCACCAGCCTGTGAGGACCAGCAGTACCAGCATCATGCACGCACACACACACACACACACACACACACACACCGAAGAGATGTCCATGGTCTGATCATAGATAGCAGAAGATCATATTATTCGCACATCAACAATCACAAAGACCTTATATTTATTATATTTATTATGAGTTTGCATCTTCCATGAGACTCTCATCATCATCTACCTAGCTCATCTCAATAAGCAAGACAAGATCACAAAAGGACTCTAATATATCCTGTATGCAATCCCATCCTTCTGCTGTGTATGGAGAGACCATAACTATAGTACTAATGGTAAAGGCTCATGTGGGCTGAACCCAGTCCTCTCTCTGGTCCTCTCTGGTTGCTATTGTTGATTCAGGCTCTGATTGGCTCTACAGGGCAGCTGACTAATGATGATGATGATGATGGGGTTGTGGTTAAAGAGAGGACAGGTGTGTCTCACCTGTATGGACGGGCAGAGGGGACAGGGGGCGTGACAGCGTGGGGGACGGTGTCCCCAATCCCAGGCTCTTCCTGTTGCTGCTACGGCAACTGCAAACCCAAAACAAGAGAAATAAGCAGACATCAATCACAAGAAGATGGCTGGACACTGGACACACACGCGTGTCCAAACTGGCCCTGCAATATTAGCATAACATTCCATAACGGCGCTCATCGCCGGGGTCAGGGTGCCATCGCCACGCCCACTCCGCGCTCCTCCCCTGGCCGCACTAATCCGCTGCTCCACACACACACACACACACCCTGCTGGACACTGCAGGACAGGCTGGTGTGAGACCCGTCAGCAGTACCAGCGACCCCCCCCCATGCTGGCTGTCCTTCCATCACCCTCCTTAGGGGGACACTCAGACTTGGTGTATTTTTCACAGCTGCCGGCGTCCGTTTTACTTTAGAGACCGTGTTTACATTATAATCCTATGAAATGTCAGTGTTTCCTCTACTATGTACACATGTACACACGCACACACACACAAATTTGAGGGCAGCCTACACTCAGTACATTTACATGCTAACCCCATAGCTCGACTGGACTGGACTACTGCGTACACATGCTGAATGGGAACGGAAGAGGAGGGGAATTATTTACTGAACTGTGCATGTTTACTCCACTATGCTAGTGTGCATGTTTACTCCGCTATGCTAGTGTGCATGTTTACTCCGCTATGCTAATTTACTCTGCTATGCTAGTGTGCATGTTTACTCCGCTATGCTAGTGTGCATGTTTACTCCGCTATGCTAGTGTGCATGTTTACTCCGCTATGCTAATTTACTCCGCTATGCTAGTGTGCATGTTTACTCCGCTGTGCTAGTGTGCATGTTTACTCCGCTATGCTAGTGTGCATGTTTACTCCGCTATGCTAGTTTACTCTGCTATGCTAGTGTGCATGTTTACTCCGCTATGCTAGTGTGCATGTTTAGATAGATAGATGGATAGATACTTTATTGATCCCCAAGGGAAAATTCAAGGCCATGCATGTTTTCAAATTCAAGTGTGCATGTTTACTCCGCTATGCTAGTTTACTCTGCTATGCTAGTGTGCATGTTTACTCCGCTATGCTAGTTTACTCCGCTATGCTAGTTTACTTTGCTATGCTAGTGTGCATGTTTACTCCGCTATGCTAGTGTGCATGTTTACTCCGCTATGCTAGTTTACTCTCTTTATGCTAGTGTGCATGTTTACTCGCTTATGCTAGTTTACTCCGTATGCTAGTGTGCATGTTTACTCCGCTGTGTGCTAGTGTGCATGTTTACTCCGCTATGCTAGTGTGCATGTTTACTCCGCTATGCTAGTTTACTCTGCTATGCTAGTGTGCATGTTTACTCCGCTATGCTAGTGTGCATGTTTAGATAGATAGATGGATAGATACTTTATTGATCCCCAAGGGAAAATTCAAGGCCATGCATGTTTTCAAATTCAAGTGTGCATGTTTACTCCGCTATGCTAGTTTACTCTGCTATGCTAGTGTGCATGTTCTTTCCGCTATGCTAGTTTACTCCGCTATGCTAGTTTACTTTGCTTTGCTGGTGTGCATGTTTACTCGCTATGCTAGTGTGCATGTTTACTCCGCTATGCTAGTTTACTCTGCTATGCTAGTGTGCATGTTTACTCCGCTATGCTAGTTTACTCCGCTATGCTAGTGTGCATGTTTACTCCGCTATGCTAGTTTACTTTGCTATGCTAGTGTGCATGTTTACTCCGCTATGCTAGTGTGCATGTTTACTCCGCTATGCTAGTTTACTCTGCTATGCTAGTGTGCATGTTTACTCCGCTATGCTAGTTTACTTTGCTATGCTAGTGTGCATGTTTACTCTGCTATGCTAAATGGTGTAAATCGTCTGGATGCTCCCCTCCCTGTTCATATTCACCAAAACAATCAAAACAGAGCTGACTAGCTTGATTAGCTAGCGAACTTTGCATAATCAAACTAATCACATAGTTGACATTATTTGTTGAAAATGTTAGTAAGGACATTCTTGGGGATGTTAATTCATATATATATGAAATAAGGTGAAACTTATGAGTATGTAGCATTGTGGCATAAGGCTTATGTAGTTAGCTTGCTAACCATATGACATATGAGTATGTAGCATTGTGGTATAAGGCTTATGTAGTTAGCTTGCTAACCCAGCTAATGTAAATGGCTGAAGACTGAGGTATCCAGAGCATGCATGAGTACCAGTCCCATTTCAGTTAGTCCGGCTGAAAGAGCTTCGATTCCCTCCAATTTCAGCTGAGCTAATGTGTTTACTGTACATGCATTTCAAAACTTCGGTTTGGGTTGTACCAAAACAATAATTTGTTTGTCAATGTAATGTAAATGCACACTGACTGTGGCCCCTGTTTGGGGGCATAACAGCCTCTGTTTGGGGGCGGAACAGTGCTATTACTCCTTAGACAAAGGATCTGAGCTGTGTGTGTGTGTGTGTGATGTACTAACTAGCCAGTTTAGCAGGACCTGGACCATTTTCCACAGCTACCTTTAATGGCTAGCTCATTTGAGGCATTTATTTGGCACACCCTAATGTTGTAACAGCAGCCTAATGTCATAACAACATGCTTGATTGTTGGTGGTGCATTTTGACTGAGCAATCAGCATCCTGTGAGAGCTCAACAACCCAAACTACATCTTTCATACCAGAGGCTGCTGATAAGATCTGAAACCACAAAACTATTCTAGGACAGGAAAAAAGTATTCAGAAATTTTAAAGTGACACCCTTGTTCAGCTTGGTGTTATCTGAAAGGCATCTCTGTGTGTGTGTGTGTGTGTGTGTGTGTGTGTGTGTGTGTTCAGCACTTTAAGACCCAGCAGGGAGGCAGGCGGACTGGGAACATCCCAACCTGGTTCCACACCACTGGCCGCCATAGGATAGCTTGGGGGGGGGGCTAATGGCGATTAAGGTTTTACTTCCCTGTCTCTCAAGCCAACACCAGGGCAGAGTTCACAGGTCACAGTTTCATGGACGCATTAGGAGACTTAGGTTGTGCACCGAAGGATGTGCAAGAGGTCAATGATGGCTGTCCTAGACAGACACACACAGGGCTATAGCAAAGACCACGTGGTTACAGGGCTACATCTGTGCCCAAACAGAAGTCACTTTCAAGCTGTAAACAATATCGTTGTAAAGCTATGGGCGGAGCTGCCATTGCGTTTTTTAGATTGAGGAGCATATGGACACGAACCCCGAGCGCAGATTAAGTCCGAACACAGCCAGGGCAATAGAATAGGGCGACGGGGCAGAAGTGCAGAGTATTGCCCATCAATCAGTCTGACAGATCCACAAGTGTTAACGAAATAGACCGCAGGGCAAACGGAGGTGACACCAGTAATTACCTTAGGCTAAATCTTCCGTGAGGAAAATCGGCCACTGTTAGTCCATACGCGGTCAATGGAGAGAATGAAGTGAGATTTGCTGTGTCTCTCATCTTACAACACAGCCGTTCAAAACAAACACGAATGACTTGGCTCACCTGGCCTTGTTCCCAAAGTATGTTTAAAGATCGAGCGCAACAACAGTGTTAATGCTTCAGAAAAACATCTAATAACCTAATAATATATCTCGCCTGAACTAACCCGCCTCGCAATCGCAATACGACGAACACACAGCGCATCACCTCCGTCCGTATGGCTTCCTATGCTGACAAAAGAACCGATCAAGGATAATACACTGTTGCAGCACATTTAACGATATAGCACACGTATTTCACTAAACGAGTTTAGTACATTGTGGTATGTATGATATCTAAACTTCCTTTAATTTACAGAAAGACAATTTCTACGGGTGAATAGTGTTGTTAATCAGTCAGATCAATGAAAAAGGTGGTCGGGTTCAGCACATAAGACTATTTCAGAATGAACTTCTAGCCTAGATAACGTATATTATATTATATAACTGGCATTTCGCCATATGAAGTGGCTGTTCAAGAGGTAAACAGAAATATTAACATTGCGATAGTCTAGAAGTTACCTTTTTGATCGCTTCAGCATCGCGCCCGTTACAAAGTGAGATTTTTGAGTTGGCGGTGCAGTCCAGTTACCTGGATCAGACATTGTGGAGATAGTACAAGAAGCCCAATAAAAAGGACAGAATAATCCTACACGAAGTGAAGAGAGTTGCCTCTTCTTGGTCGTCTAACGAGCATCAGGAGAGCGCAAAAGAACACTTGTTCAACCCAGCTCTTCATGATGATAGCTGTGTTTTGAGCCAGCTAACGTTAACGTTATTGTGGCTGGGTTTTGGAGCTAACACTAGCCAGAGAATCTCAAAATATGAGTTGACTAGACTAGCATCAGTAAACTGGCCCCACACTGCAATTATTTCCACTTTTACCGCCTCCATGCAGACGAAGTGCCTCTTTGTTTAAAATCACTTTGACCTGCAAATGTCCAGTTTTCAGTGGTCCCATCTTCGTCAGACTATAGTCCGTGACAGCACAACTCAATTGAAATAGCTAGCTCCTTCATTATTTCAAAGTTTCGGTTGTGATGGTGCGCGAACAACATCGTTGGGATGTACCATTCTCTCCAAACGTGGAAGGGGTGTAGATCTATCCGCGGTGGAAATGGTTTAGTCCATTGGCTCCACAGGTTGTGAAAATGGAAAATATATTAGCCTATATTAACATATCATACATAGGCCTAGATTAATTTGAGTGACAGTAATATTTACGACTTTAGTGGCGTGCAGAAGAGGGTCCGGGGGCATGTCCCCCCAGGAAAAATTATTTTGAAAAATAACGATTTATATATAAAAATAATGATTTTATTTAATTTTGTGTAAACTAATAGACATATTGAGACTTTAAAAATGTGAGACTCAAGGTATCTCACTGGCACTTTGTAAAATGATAGTTTTTGGTCTTTCAAGAGGGGTCTAAAGGCATTGCCTGATCAGCATGCACTTAGTTAATTAACCGTTTCTTATGGTTTGTATATTATAGGCTAGTATACTATGCTGAGATAACCCTGATGGGATGCTACCTTGTCTCAATGCATTTTTAGCTGTCAAATGCATGTATATCTATTATCTAATATTAGTTGTCTTAATGGCAGTATGTGTATTTCAAATGTAGCCTACCAACAGTATCTAATAGTTTCTATATGGATCTGTTTGCCATGTTTTGCGACTTTGAACTCTGGCCAAAGTAGCCTTATAGTCGTCAGGTTTAGCACAGCCCCACACATTGATTATAATGTTCAGTGGAACACATGAAGCAAAGTTTAATCAGTAGGCCTAAATCTATATTTTATTTTGCTGTAGTTCTACCGTAGCTAGTTATCTTGCTGACTGGTGAACTGCTGTGCCCATAATACACGTTGCTGGCTGTGCTGGGCTGGCTCATGCTCCACTCGTACCATGGACCTAGTAGTAGCTGCAGAATAATGCAGAATAGCACAATATCATAAAAAATGCCGTTATAACAGTTAACGCTCCACCGGAAATACATGAGCGCACAGGAAGAGCCTTTCGTGCAAACTTTTTTTTGTATTCAAAAGTCTGTTAGAATGTAGAATCCATTGAGTATCAATTACTGGGACACACTTGATTTTGAAATTGTCTACATTCTAAGTCTCCACATTCAAGGTTTCAAAAGCTGGAAACTGCAACATCTTCCAAGGTCAATCCCACCTCTCTCTCCAGAAACCCCCACCCCAGCCCACACCTTTACAGATTTACAGCCCACACCTTTACAGACTGAAGTTTACATAATCTGTAGTCTGGTTTACAACCAGTCTGGTTTGACCCCCCCCCCAACACAAAAAACACACACACTTACATCACCACTGTCATCACCTCACATACATACAGCACACTGCTTGCTACAGTAAGCCTCCTCTACTTGCTGCACACTGCCCCCCCCCCCTCCCTACATACACAGCACATTGTCTTCAGGATCTTCTCCAACACACATCCTCTACATACTTACAGCACACTGCCCCCACCTACCCACACACACACTACACACACACAGTCACTGCTCCACTCCCCTCCCGCCCACACACACATCTTCATCACTCACATACATGATACATACAGTACTCTGCTTGCAATAGTAAGTCCCTTCACCATACTTGCAGTACACTGCCCCTCTCCCCTACATACACAGCACATTATTTCATCAGGAAGCTTCTCCAACACACATATTGCACACTGCCCTCTCCCCACATACACAGCACACTATCCCATCTCCCCTGTCATCCCCCCAACACACACACCAAGACCCCTGGCAGTTGGGTTAGCCCCTTGAGCCGTGGATATGCCCAAAGTTTCTTCCTTAGTAAGGGAGTTTTTCCTTGCCCCTGTTGCTCTTGGGTGCTCCTTGTTGGTGCCCCCCATCCCAATCCTCCCCCTCCTTTCTTATGCAGCCCTTGCCACTTAATCTACTAAACCCCTCTTCTACTGCACTTTTACCCCCTATAAATGCACAAATGGCTGACACCAGACATAATTTCACTGCATTTCTTACATCCAGTAACTATATGCATGTGACAATAAATGTCCTTGTATCCTTGTATCCTTGTCCGGTTTACAGCCTTAACTACCCGAACATCGGTCCAAGTCTGAGAGAACGGCAGGCTGTGCCATCCTTTGGTTTTGCATGTAGACCAGGACACACAGTACATGACACTGCCTCTCCATATATCATATTTCATTCCCAGGGATGTCTGATTGGTTAACATAAGAAACAAATAAAAATAAACTTTTGATTTACATGCATTTAGGATGGCTCAACAAATGTACATTTAAACATAAACTAATTAATAAACAAACAAACAAACAAACATATCCCCAACTGCCTCAAGCAGATATTCACATCTGTCTGTATGAAACCTGGGGGGGTTGTGCTGTGCAGAAGATATGCTGGTCAGACTAAGAGTGTGTGTGTGTGTGTGTGTACACAGGGGCGCAGCTACCCATGTTTTGAGGGGTATGCAACAACAAATTGGCGCCCCAAAAAAAACCCCCCACAAACAACTAAAGTAAAACAAGAAATTCCGCCAATTTCAACTTGAAGTATTGTTAAATGGTGCATTGTCACTTTAAGAGATTTTAAACGGTTCTCATAACGTCCTTTTTCCTTTCACAAAGGATAAGGCTGATCCAACTCTAGCCTTTGTTTGCCACATTATCAGCACAATATTAAGCTAATAATATTAGGATTGTTAGGAAATGGAAACATGTAATGAGTTGTTGCTAGCGTGACATTTCTGTTTGCAGTTTGTCATTAAAAGTTCAGTATGAGCATGCCACCTAGCTATCTTAATGGAATAGGTTATGTTTCAATCGGCATACTGTATGCTTAGCAAACGCTAGTTAGTCTGTTAACATGAATATTTGCAAGCCTCCGAGCACAAACGTCACACACTTTAAATCCTACCAGTTGCTTTTCACCATCCACTTATTTAACTACTGTCGCATCCCTTGACATGCCATCACATTTTCCCTCTTTCTTTTTCTATGTTTAGCCCCCAACAGCTTTTTTGCTTTATCCATCTTTTACCACAGACAAAAACTCACTACTCGTACCTGCTCACTAAGCGCTCATAGCGCCCCCACTCCCTCTTCTATGTCAAAATCCTATGATGGAATCTTCTGAGATAGGGCACCTACTCTAGCCTGTTAGTCCTCTAAAATGTTATTTAACATTGAGAAAATGCAGAAATGATTTAGAAACGTACAACAGCAGCTACATATAGAATACACCAAATATATTATTATTATTATTTTTACCATCGCTTTGGCGCCCCCACGGTGCTGCGCCCCTATGCACCGCATACTGTATAGCGCATACCCACTTTGTGCGCCACTGTGTGTACAGAAGATATGCTGGTCAGACTAAGAGTGTGTGTGTGTGTGTGTGTACAGAAGATATGCTGGTCAGACTAAGAGTGTGTGTGTGTGTGTGTGTGTGTGTACAGAAGATATGCTGGTCAGACTAAGAGTGTGTGTGTGTGTGTACAGAAGATATGCTGGTCAGACTAAGAGTGTGTGTGTGTGTGTGTGTGTGTGTGTACAGAATATATGCTGGTCAGACTAACAGTGTGTGACCTAATCTGTTTCATGGTGTAGTTCAAAGAACACACACATGCACAAAAAAACATGAATCTACACGCAAATCCTATCTTGTCAATAATATCTGCACAATGTCCATCAGTGACACAAACAAACACACACATGCATAAAAAACATGAATCTACTCAATCTCAGCTAACACTAAATCTACGTCCAAAAGCACATGGCATGATTCATGACGTGGCCCTAACCTGACACCTGACATGATTCAGGGCCAGGGAATCCAATCAGTGCTGGGCTCAAAGCTCTGACTGTTCAGTTGAGAAATGGCGTAACACTTGGACCCGGCTGAGTGATGTTGTGAGAAAACATCCCCTGAAAGGATGCATTAGGTTGCCTAGATCGGAAACAGCACACCACGTCATTAGGAGGACCATGACATCACTGTAATCAGAGGCCTTTACAATAAAGCACACAAGGAAACTAGAGAATGTAATTCCAGGGAATTACGAGTGCATGAAAATGTAAAAATGGCTGCTGAATGAAATATTGTTAAATATTGTCTAAAATATAATCTAGGTAAAAAGATGGAGGTCAGATAGAGAAAAAAGCTGGCGGGGAGTCATAGTTGATGACAACTGACAGTTGGAATGGCCCAACAGTTAAATAGTTGAGTAGTTTAAATAGTTAAATTATTTTATAGCGAATTATTGTAGTGAGTACTTTTATTTGGAAACAGTTGTGGGCAGAGGAAACAGTTGGCAGGAGTCATAGTTGATGACGACTGACAGTTGGAATGGCTGAACAGTTAAATAGTCGATGAACAGGATCTGTAGTCTTAAGAGAGGCAGATTGTATGCTTAAATCCTGAGACAGACAGTTGAACAGGATCTGTAGTCTTAAGAGAGGCAGATTGTGCTTAAATCCTGAGACAGACAGTTGAACAGGATCTGTAGTCTTAAGAGAGGCAGATTGTGCTTAAATCCTGAGACAGACAGTTGAACAGGATCTGTAGTCTTAAGAGAGGCAGATTGTTGCTTAAATCCTGAGACAGACAGTTGAACAGGATCTGTAGTCTTAAGAGAGGCAGATTGTGCTTAAATCCTGAGACAGACAGTTGAACAGGATCTGTAGTCTTAAGAGAGGCAGATTGTGCTTAAATCCTGAGACAGACAGTTGAACAGGATCTGTAGTCTTAAGAGAGGCAGATTGTGCTTAAATCCTGAGACAGACAGTTGAACAGGATCTGTAGTCTTAAGAGAGGCAGATTGTGCTTAAATCCTGAGACAGATTGTTGAACAGGATGTGTAGTCTTAAGAGGCAGATTGTTGCTTAAATCCTGAGACAGACAGTTGAACAGGATCTGTAGTCTTAAGAGAGGCAGATTGTTGCTTAAATCCTGAGACAGACAGTTGAACAGGATCTGTAGTCTTAAGAGAGGCAGATTGTGCTTAAATCCTGAGACAGACAGTTGAACAGGATCTGTAGTCTTAAGAGAGGCAGATTGTGCTTAAATCCTGAGACAGACAGTTGAACAGGATCTGTAGTCTTAAGAGAGGCAGATTGTGCTTAAATCCTGAGACAGATTGTTGAACAGGATGTGTAGTCTTAAGAGGCAGATTGTTGCTTAAATCCTGAGACAGACAGTTGAACAGGATCTGTAGTCTTAAGAGGCAGATTGTGCTTAAATCCTGAGACAGACAGTTGAACAGGATCTGTAGTCTTAAGAGAGGCAGATTGTTGCTTAAATCCTGAGACAGACAGTTGAACAGGATCTGTAGTCTTAAGAGAGGCAGATTGTGCTTAAATCCTGAGAGACAGACAGTTGAACAGGATCTGTAGTCTTAAGAGAGGCAGATTGTGCTTAAATCCTGAGACAGACAGTTGAACAGGATCTGTAGTCTTAAGAGAGGCAGATTGTATGCTTAAATCCTGAGACAGACAGTTGAACAGGATCTGTAGTCTTAAGAGAGGCAGATTGTGCTTAAATCCTGAGACAGACAGTTGAACAGGATCTGTAGTCTTAAGAGAGGCAGATTGTGCTTAAATCCTGAGACAGACAGTTGAACAGGATCTGTAGTCTTAAGAGAGGCAGATTGTGTGCTTAAATCCTGAGACAGACAGTTGAACAGGATCTGTAGTCTTAAGAGAGGCAGATTGTGTGCTTAAATCCTGAGACAGACAGTTGAACAGGATCTGTAGTCTTAAGAGGCAGATTGTTGCTTAAATCCTGAGACAGACAGTTGAACAGGATGTGTAGTCTTAAGAGAGGCAGATTGTGTGCTTAAATCCTGAGACAGACAGTTGAACAGGATCTGTAGTCTTAAGAGAGGCAGATTGTGCTTAAATCCTGAGACAGACAGTTGAACAGGATCTGTAGTCTTAAGAGAGGCAGATTGTTGCTTAAATCCTGAGACAGACAGTTGAACAGGATCTGTAGTCTTAAGAGAGGCAGATTGTGCTTAAATCCTGAGACAGACAGTTGAACAGGATCTGTAGTCTTAAGAGAGGCAGATTGTGCTTAAATCCTGAGACAGACAGTTGAACAGGATCTGTAGTCTTAAGAGAGGCAGATTGTTGCTTAAATCCTGAGACAGACAGTTGAACAGGATCTGTAGTCTTAAGAGAGGCAGATTGTGCTTAAATCCTGAGACAGACAGTTGAACAGGATCTGTAGTCTTAAGAGAGGCAGATTGTTGAACAGGATCTGTAGTCTTAAGAGAGGCAGATTGTTGAACAGGATCTGTAGTCTTAAGAGAGGCAGATTGTGCTTAAATCCTGAGACAGACAGTTGAACAGGATCTGTAGTCTTAAGAGAGGCAGATTGTTGAACAGGATCTGTAGTCTTAAGAGAGGCAGATTGTTGCTTAAATCCTGAGACAGTTACATGTGGCTTCTCTTTGTTGATACCGTAACTTTCACTCTTGTATGGAAATACATATAGAAAGCCTAAGACAGAAGAGCTTTAGGTTTTGAGCAACAGTGTGTACATGATGTATCCAAAATGTCAGATTATGAAAAACATCATCTAATGACATTACTGACTACATCTAAGATGCGAAGAATTTGCAGACTTCTTCAAAAACAAAGTCATTTCTATAAGGGAGGCTATTGGTAACACAAGTAATATGTTTGATAGTACACCCAAAAACAGCCCCCCAAAATTAAGGTCCTTTAGCACTATTACTCAATCTGAGCTTGGTAAAATTATAACTCAAACCGGCTCCTCAACATGTGTTTTAGATCCAATCCCTACTACATTCCTCAAAAAAGTATATGATGGCTTAGCTCCCTTTTTTCTCAAGGTAATAAATACCTCATTAGAAACAGGTATATTTCCAACTGCTTATAAAACCACTGTTGTGAAACCTTTACTTAAAAAGTCAAATCTTGACCATACCAATCTGAGCAACTACAGGCCTATATCAAATCTATCGTTTTTGAGCAAAGTACTTGAAAAAGTTGTTTGCAATCAGTTAAATACCTTCCTCAACGAAAACAGTATCCTTGAAAAAATTCCAATCAGGTTTTAGATCAAATCACAGCACAGAAACGGCTCTAGTAAAGATAGTCAATGATCTCAGACTAGCTACCGACTCAAACAAAGTCTCAATCCTTATTCTTCTGGATTTGAGTGCGGCATTTGACACCATTGATCATAGCATCCTAATTCACCGCCTTATGAAGTGGGTGGGTCTCTCTGATAATGCTCTAAACTGGTTTCAAACCTACATTACTGGCAGAGATTTTTTTATATCAGTCTAGGAGATCATGTATCTGAAAAACATGACTTGCCTTTTTGGTGTGTGGCCCAGGGAGCTGCCTTGGTCCCCTGCTATTTTTCTCTATATATGCTTCCATTGGGAAACGTCATAAGTCAGCATAATGTAAACTTCCACAGCTCACGAGATGATACCCAATTGTGTCTTTCTGTGGAGCCAACTAACCCAGATGGCCTTTGCTCCCTCACTGCATGCCTAACCTCCATTAATCAGTGGATGAGCAAAAACTTTTTGAAACTAAATGATGTCAAAACAGAGGTACTTCTGGTTGGACCAAAACTAAAGCGAGATATTATTCTTAGTAATCTGGGGAACTTGGCACACCAGGTCAAACCAAAAAAGTAACAAGCCTCGGTGTCATCTTAGATGCAGAGTTAAGTTTTAAGCCCCATATCAGTAAAGTTACTCAGACAGCCTATTTCCACTTGAGAAACATTGCCAAAGTGCGGCCTTTTTAACTCAACAAGATGCAGAAAAAACTAATTCAGCCTTTATCACTAGCAGGTTAGACTACTGCAATGCACTTTTCACTGGTCTTCCCAAAAAACATCTAAAGAAATTGGCACTCATACAGAACTCTGCGGCTAGACTTTTAACTAAGACTAAGAAGAGAGAACACATCACCCCTGTGTTGGCTGAACTGCACTGGCTCCCTATTTCCTATAGAATTGATTTTAAGGTTATGTTAATTACTTACAAAGCTCTGAATGGCATAGCACCTTCATATATCTCTGAGCTTTTAATATCTTATCAACCACAAAGGAAACTTAGATCATCCAATTCTAATCTTTTAATCGCACTCCAAAGTGCTCCACAAACAAAGTGGAGAAGCTGCGTTTATCCATTATGCCCCAAACTATGGAACACCCTGCCTCTGTACATCAAGCAGGCGAGTTCAGTAAATATTTTTAAAAAAGATCTGAAAACATACCTGTACAGGAAAGCTTTTAGTTAACTCATCTTATCCTGTAGACTACATTTTCAGATTATTCTACATCTGCTACTATTGGAGGGCGCAGCCAGCCAGAAGCAGATGGGCTCCCCCTATTAAGTCAGGTTCTGCTCAAGGTTTCTTCCTGGAATATGGGAGTTTTTCCTTGCCACAGTTGCCATATGGCGTGCTTGTGGGGGGTAAGAGGGTTAAGGCTGCCAGTCTTATGACGTCATTTTCTATATTTTTGATATGTTGCTGAGTATAACATAAACAGCAAATAAAAGTGATTGATAATGACTGACTGACTATTATTGTGTTACATGCTTCAAATGTAAAGCACTTTGAGCTGCATTCTGTGTATGAAAGGTGCTATACAAATAAAGCTTTATTATTATTATTATTATTATTACATACATCAGGACGTCATTACGGGCTACTACACAACATCATCACATCTAATGACATTACTGACTACATACATCAGGACGTCATTACGAGCTAATACACAACATCATCGCATCTAATGACATTACTGACTACATACATCAGTACATCAGGACGTCATTACGGGCTACTACACAACATCATCGCAAGCACACAGAGGAAACAGACTTCAGAGACAGATAATAAACTAACTGCACTCACGTTGTGTTGATCACGGCAAACATAGCTGTCCTTGGCTCCGGTTTCATGGTGCTTTCTGACCACAGCGTGTGTGTGTGTGTGTGTGTGTGGTTTCAAGGGAAACCCAGTTAGAAAAGAACTGCTGTGTTCTCAAGACAACATTGTGTATGTGGTGCTTATTTAGGCACGTGTGTGCGGGTATGTGTGTATGTGGTTCTTATTTAGCCATGTCTGTAAGCAGTAAAGGTGTGCATGCATGAGTGGGTGTGTGAGGATTGCGGATCTTATTTAGGCATGTCAGTTCCCTGTAGATTTCTGGAGGATATACTTCTGGTGGATATTTTTTATAGCTGTAATTTCAAAATTATAGTTTTTTGCTATTTGTTTGAATGTGTGCTTCCTTGTTCTGTTTGCGGTAAATCTATCTATCTATCTATCTATCTATCTGTGTGTGTGTGTGTGTGCATATGTGTGTGTGTGTGTGTGTGTGTGTGTGTGTGTGTGTGTGTGTGTGCATGTGTGTGTGTGTGTGTGTGTGTGTGATGTCTTACCTCCATGGATGCAAGGTTAGTAAAGGGCTGCAGGGGCTGCAGGGGCTGCAGGGGCTGGCGATGGTGGGGCTCTGGCATGTGGGGGACAAACTGCAAGGCAAGACAACGGTCAAATGGATCATTCAGCGCTCAGCCACCCACTGGGCCTGTGCTGCTCTGGATCCACCCACTGGGCCTGTGCTGCTCTGTATCCACCCACTGGGCCTGTGCTGCTCTGTAATCACCCACTGGGCCTGTGCTGCTCTGGGCCTGTGCTGCTCTGTATCCACCCACTGGGCCTGTGCTGCTCTGTAATAGACCTTGTCTGTCTGTCTCTTGGCCAATATGTCTCTACCTGTAAATCAGTCTGTCTGATTGTATGCCTGCCTGTCACTCTGCTTGTCTCTTTGTCTCTTTGCTGGTCAATCTATCTGTCTTTAAGCCTCTCTGTTGGTCAGCAAGTTTGCCTCTGCTGGTCAGTAAGTCCACCTCTAAGTCGTGTATGTTAAAGGGTTTGTCTGTGTTTCCGTGGCTTGTCTTCCTGATGATGGCATGGCTCTAGTGCTCTGGCTCCAGTTTACCAGTACAGGGCAGAAAGAGGCGCCACACTCTGCCTGAGGCCTCCTTGGAGCCTACTGAGCATGTGCAGGGAAGGAGCCCACCACAGATGGTGAACATGTCTGAATGGGCACCATACATTATGTGGGCGTTATCAGGCTCCTCATGTAGTTATGCTTCTATACATACACCTATACATCTATACATCTCTCTGCTGATCTGGGACCATGCGTAAGCATATGTGCAACTTTCTGCTTTACTGATAGGCCACCTGTTTACATCTACAGCGTTTATGAATTTAGCTGAAGCTTTTAGTCCAAGTGACTTAGAAATGAGGATAAACAATGAAGCTCCAGTGCAAAAGGAGACCTTATGAGTAACAATAACTACTTTATAACTATATATATATATATATATAACTCTTTACACACAAATAACTACTATCTTTACACACAAATAACCACTATCTTTACACACAAATAACTACTATCTCTACACACAAATAACTACTATCTTTACACACAAATAACTAGGGGATGATCGAGGAGTTTATGCATCTTATACACAGCCATGGTGTCAGGCCCCCTAGCCTCAAGTGACTGCATAGACCCTAAGGAGACATCATGCAAACAGAGCTGCTTCTTTCCACCCTGTGACAGTAGCGTTGCTATGCTAACTCACTATGAAAATGTTTACACTTCCTGACCAGGCTTTCTTTTAGTTAAATTGTCCATTTGCCTGTGAGTTTGTGAGTTTTTTGACTCTCCAGTTCTCTGTCTGCCAGCCAGCCAGAAAAAGCCAATACGACATGTCACTGCTGGCCAATACAACATGTCACTGCTGGCCAATATGACATGTCACTGCTGGCCAATACGACATGTCACTGCTAGCCAATACGACATGTCCCTGCGTGAAAAAGCCAATACGACATGTCACTGCGTGAAAAAGCCAATTCAACATGTCACTGCTGGCCAATACGACATGTCACTGCTGGCCAATACGACATGTCACTGCTGGCCAATACGACATGTCACTGCGTGTTCCTTCACAGCAAGTCCGCTCTTGTTCAGGCTCACACGAGGACACAGCTTTGGGCTTTCTGTTCTGTTCCATTAACATGACTATCCATTCAGAGTATGTCACATATTACTGAACCGTAGAATTATGTAATATGCTGAGAACCAGTTCAGCCCAGCCAAACTTGGGTCTACGGGCAGGTTTGTTTGCTCTGTGGAGATACCTTTTTTTCCAGACTGAAATTGATTGGCATGGTCTGGTGAAACCTAGCCTTGTAAGGTTATCACCCATGTGTAACATGTTATTATTAGTCCTGCCAGCCTGTCGGCTGTTTGCCCTGAAATGACCTCAAAATTAATCTATCTGCACCAAGACTACGTTTCTGTCTGACCCCTGTGCTCATACTGCAGGGAATCAATACTGACCGATCACAAAGCAGCTACCAGCAAGGAGGACCGATCAAATCAAACAGAGAAATGTCTGTATTATCACACACATACTGTGCAGATACTGTGCTGACTAGGACACAACAGGTGTTCTTCCAACTGCATGTCTGTAGAGGCATCAGAGTAGCCTTCGGCAAGCTAACGCTACCAACACATTGTGATTACTTCATCCACCACACTGTATAATATGCAGCAAGCTAACGCTACCAACACATTGTGATTACTTCATCCACCACACTGTATAATATGCAGCAAGCTAACGCTACCAACACATTGTGATTACTTCATCCACCACACTGTATAATATGCAGCAAGCTGTGTGTGTTTTGCAGATGTTTACCACTTAAGCTAGAGATGTGCATTTCACTTTCACTTTGGGGTGTGTGTGTGTGTGTGTGTGTGTGTGTGTGTTTATGGTTTTCTGGGTCTGTGAGATTTTGTGGGCATGCATACAAGTGTATATTTTTCCAGGCAGATCTGTCAGTGCATGCTGCTATATGTTGGTGTGTGTGTGTGTGTGTGTGTGTGTGTGTGTGGGTGTGTGCGTGCGTGCATGCGCTGTGTGTCCTCTTTTTTGTCTGTGAGGTTTTATGGGCATGCATACTGGTGTGCATTTGACTAGGAATGTCTGAGTCAGTGTGTACTGCTGTATGCGTGGGCATGTGTGTGTGTGTGTGTGTGTGTGTGTGAGCTCAACACTGTGTACTGGGCATGTGTGTGTGTGTGTGTGTGTGTGTGTGTGAGCTCAACACTGTGTACTGCTGTATGCGTGGGCATGTGTGTGTGTGTGTGTGTGTGTGTGTGTGTGTGTGAGCTCAACACTGTGTACTGCTGTATGCGTAGGCATGTGTGTGTGTGTGTGTGTGTGTGTGAGCTCAACACTGTGTACTGCTGTATGCGTGGGCATGTGTGTGTGTGTGTATGTATGTATGTGTGTGTGTGTGTGTGTGTGTGTGTGTGTATGTGTGTGTGTGTGTGTAGCCACAGCGACTGCGATGCAGGAAGATGAGGGGGTTGTCATAGTGATGAGGGGGTACTGGAAAAACTGCAGAGCGGACAGTCCCCGTCTCCCAGGCGACACCTCCCGTCTCTCAGACGATACCCCCATCTCCCGCTCTGCCAGGGACAACTTTCACATCTCTCACACCTCCATCTCTACCCTCCCACACACTCATACACACACCCCCTCCATCCCCACACACTCATACACACACCCCCTCCATCCCCACACACTCATACACACACCCCCTCCATCCCCACACACTCATACACACCTTGAATGCCATCCTCACTGTAGTGTACCACGGCATTCCATTCAGCACGGTGTTGTATAAACATAAGGGTTGGACACCTACATCTGAGCTCATGACCTCCTCATCTACACACTACAGGGGGTGTGCCTCAGGTGCGCCTGCAGGTGTGGGCACTGTGGGCACTATCATTCGGATGGGCACTATCATACGGATGGGTACTATGGGCACTATCATACAGGTGGGCACTATCATACGGATGGGCACTATCATACAGGTGGGCACTATCATACAGGTGGGTACTATTATACGGATGGGTACTATGGGTACTATCATACGGGTGGGTACTATCATACAGGTGGGTACTATTATACGGATGGGTACTATGGGCACTATCATACAGGTGGGCACTATCATACGGATGGGCACTATCATACAGGTGGGCACTATCATACAGGTGGGTACCATTATACGGATGGGTACTATGGGTACTATCATACGGGTGGGTACTATCATACAGGTGGGTACTATGGGCACTATCATACAGGTGGGCACTATCATACAGGTGGGTACTATTATACGGATGGGTACTATGGGTACTATCATACGGGTGGGTACTATCATACAGGTGGGTACTATTATACGGATGGGTACTATGGGCACTATCATACGGGTGGGTACTATCATACGGGTGGGTACTATGAGTACTATCATACAGGTGGGTACTATCATACGGGTGGGTACTATGGGCACTATCATACAGGTGGGTACTATTATACGGGTGGGTACTATCATACAGGTGGGTACTATCATACGGGTGGGTACTATCATACGGGTGGGTACTATTATACGGGTGGGCACTATTATACGGATGGGCACTATCATATGGTCATATGGCTTGGTACTATCATGCGGACGTGGGTGGGCACTATCATGTGAGTGGGTACTATCACAAAAGGCTGACCTGCAGGTGGGCACTACATTGCTGTTTCAGCATCTTTGAGAATGTATAGAAGCAGGTGAAGGGTGTTTGCTCTGCACAGAAAGGACCAACACTAGCAGTCAATCAAGCTGCATAACTATCTTAACTAGAAATGTCCACCTACTAAATAAACACAGGCAAGCCCAGCCTACACTACCAAGACTGGCACAAGCCCAGCCTACACTCCCAAGACACAAGCCCAGCTTACACTCCCAAGACTGGCACAAGCCCAGCCTACACACCCCAGACTGGCTTTCTGCAGCTTCCCAGAGTGGCCACAGACCTGCACACCAGAAGATATCTCCATGGCCACACACACACACACTCTCTCTCTCACACACACACACACACACACACACACACGCGTACACTCACACAGACACACTATCACACACACACACACACACGCACACACACATGCGTACACTCACACACACAGACACACTCTTTCACACACAGACACACTCTGTCTCTCACACACACACGCGTACACTCACACACACACAGACACACTCTTTCTCACACACACACACTCTGTCTCTCACACACACACACACACACACACACACACACACACACACACACAGACACACTCTTTCTCACACACACACACTCTGTCTCTCACACACACACACACACACACACACACACTCTGTCTCTCACACACACACACACACACACACACATGCGTACACACACACACACACACACACTCTGTCTCTCACACACACACACACTGCTCTGTCTCTCACACACACACACTCTGTCTCTCTCACACACACACTGCTCTGCTGTTCTGCATTCTCTCTTTTCACCCAATAAACAAACAAATCCCTATTGTTGCAATGTTTAGTGCACCAGCAATGCAGCAACACTGCACACAAACACACACACACACACTGACACAAACACACACACTCACACAAACTCACACATTCACTCACATACACGCATATAATTCTAACTGACTTCATTAATTCAAACACTGCATAAAGGTCTAATTGAGTTCATTAATTCAAACTGCATATTGGTCTAATTGAGTTCATTAGTTCGAAATGGACATATTTGTCCTGTAAAAATCATAATCTGGCGCAGCTCAGTCCAGAGGCTGCAATGGACCACATTCTGATAAGCAAGCACAACAGTATGCAAATGAGACAATCGGAGCAACACATTGCTTAAAACGTGCGTGTCTCTTCCTGCTGTAGTCGCCACCACGCACCTTTGTTTATCAGCTCAGCAGATCTTTATAAGGAGACGCGGTCTCCCATTTATTCGACAATGCTTTATTACAAATAACATTATGCAATATTGGCTACATGTCCTTTAAAACAATGTATGCATACCATCAGTGGTCTTTTCACCACTACAACGTGTTATTCCATTTTAAACCTATATTTTTATGTGTCAGAAATCTTCCTCTAAATTATGTTTATGTCGAAAAGTTCATGAATAACTGTTCAATGCCAGCATCAATGAGCAAAACGAGTTCCGTATGTTATTCGCTAGTTGGTGCGCGTTTTTCAAGGCACTTCCTAATCGACTCATCTTCCTCTAAATTATGTTTATGTCGAAAAGTTCATGAATAACTGTTCAATGCCAGCATCAATGAGCAAAACGAGTTCCGTATGTTATTCGCTAGTTGGTGCGCGTTTTCAGAGCACTTCCTAATCGACTCGCTCGTGAGGCAAGGGACTTCCCTTCTTTCCGCCCTCCATTATTTATCATGTAAATCAGAGGGTTATCCCGTCAGCGAGATTTCCCTTTTAATATTAAAAATATGCTAAACTTACTCCAATGTGAGGGAGGGAATCTTCAGCTTGTCTCTCCGCGATTTCATCCCTTCTGGAGAGTAGCGAGTGGGTCGCTGCGCTCTCAAACTGGTTGCACCTCAGTCACGAGCGGCAGAGTGAAATTCTCTAAGCGTTCAGCTATCATCACGAACACTATAAATATCTGCCAGCAAACGCCCCGAGATGTATTCCTCTGCTGCCTCGACCTTAAAAGCATAACACCTCGTAGGCTCTTGGCGAGTTTACCAAGTTCATGCGAAGAACTGTCATTAAGTTACGAGTGGACGCGGGTAACAACATTAGTCAAGCCAATGCACGAAATCAGTGAGGCATCGCTAGGTGACAATGCTTTCACGGTGATGTAGGCTTGTCGCCACTCCCATACAACTGGCGGGAGGTGGTAGCTGAGCGCGCGCTCAGCGAGGTAATCAATCGCGGTTCCAGTCAGTTCAAAAGCAAAGCGCAATGCTGTTTCAAACGCGCTGATGTATTTTAAGCGTTATGGTAGCCTACTCACCCACACTGATCTTATCCCACCACCTACTCTCTCTCTCTCCCTCTCTCTCTGTGTGCATCATATGTAGGCTATGTGGTATTTGCATTGCAAGGGGAAAAAGTATTGACTTTTCATCTGCACTCAAAAGTATAGTGTAGTGCACCACTATAACTGCCACCGCCTGCCGCTGTCTCACATCTGCCCCTGATCTGCCCCTGACGTGGCCCTAATCCGGCCTTCACATGCACGAAGAGTGAGCAGCAACTCATGGTTAGTCTTTGGGCATTAGGTGAGTGCCATGGAACACGTCCCAGTTATTCCCAGTTCTTCCCCATCTCAAGCCCAGTCTGACATCCCTGGTCTCAACGCATACTGATGAGCGTGGGGGAGAGGAGACTGATTTCAACAGCTCAGCTCATACAGCATTTTACCGCTGTAGCAGGACATGATGTAGCAGGACATGAGCATTTTACCGCTGTAGCAGGACATGATGTAGCAGGACATGAGCATTTTACTGCTGTAGCAGGACATGAGCATATGATAACATGAGCTTAAAGTGCGTATGCCAGGTTAAAAAAACGTTTTTGACAAAAGAAGGGACATGAAGCAAGATAGTAGTGAGTAGTGATTTTTCTTGAAAAATCAACTTTAAATACAATAGAACAATATTTACAGTTATTTTTATAACTGAATTTATGAACATTCCAGGAAACATTCCAGACACAATGATGACCTCATAAGAGGGAGTCCAGCAAAGATGGTCAATTAAAACACATGGGATAAGGGATCATACAGTAGTTTTTTTTAAAACTGATGAGGCCAAAAATATGACTTCATTCCAGTATGTCATGCTAGAGTTTACTACCTGCCTGACATAAAAATATCCTGATACCTTTTTTCTTTACTGGCAACCATTATTGGTCTTAAAATGTGATGAAGAGGATATGGGCAAGTAGCAATGCTTGAAAATGCCAGTTGTGTCACTTCACATATAGGCCATTATATAGCCTAAACTAAGTAGAATCAGTAAGCAACTCATTAGTCTGTGTTCAGCCAACCATGGGCATATATGCTTTTCTTTAGAGACCTGACTATAAAACCATCAGTGTATATGTGCTACCACACATTTGCTCTTTATATACATCTGCTTATCAACTAATGTTAGCTATAGACAGACTATTAATTTGCTTACTGATTCTACTTAACTTGTTAACTTGTCCCTGCCAGTCAGGCTCATGCTTATGAACCACTGGTATGTCATAGAGAAAATGTTTGGCCTTATCAGTGTAAAAGAAAATCCAGTTAAAACCCATTCTCCCCTATGCTCAACTTTGCTGGACTCCCTCTCAGGGCTCCGAACTGGTTCAAGGAACGAAAACGAAAACCAAAAACGAACGGAATTTTACGGAATTTTACGAGGAGTGGAAACGAAAACAAAATGGTCTTCAACTGTTCCGGAACAGAAACGTTATTCTGAAATCCACAAAACCGGTTAATAACGTTTTTTTTTCGTTCTCTATATATTTTATAAAATTTCACAAAAGCATATCCTAAGTGTTCTACTCGTTTGATTGTAGGCGAACAGCCTAATAATTTGATTTCTGCAGTTTGAAAAAAAAAAAAGCGAATAAATGGACCTTTGGTCCAAATGTGTATATTTTGTCTTGCTGTTGTAATGTAACCTATCCGTCTGCCACTTCGGATCTTAGGCCAGCTCGTAGCGTAGGCTACTGAAACTGATTTGGAAATTGTTTGTAGTCTATGCGTAATAGCCTATTTTGCCTGTCCACGCTTTGTTGTTTTAAAAGTCGGGATTTTTTTTAAATGTTTTGCATAATTATAGCCTATTCTATGTAGAAGAGTTAAACAGGAAATTTGAGATAGGCCTGGTCAGCAACAGACAGGTTCGTTTATAAACAGGGTTGGAATTATAGCACAAGCCTTTGAAGATCTCCATATGGATAAAACTTAGGCTACAAACAGGTAAGGAGTGTAGGCTATGGGATGGATAGCCCATCTGAATGTTTTTGGATGCCGCCTGTAATTTATTATTTTTGGGCATAGCTACGGTATAGGCTAAATCAAGGGGAAATAATGAGTACGTCTATTCTAAGGTAAAGTCCACAAAAATAGACTTGATAGGCCCGCCAAACACTGCCGGAACTTTAAGAACGAACAATATTTTGCGTTCCGAACCGGTTCAGGACCGATATGTTGGTGGCAGAACGCATGCAAGAACGAAAACGTTAAACATAGGCCTACCTGAACCGTTCAGAACGGAACGTTTGAAAAATAATTTTGTTTTCAAGCCCTGCTCCCTCTTATGAGGTCATCACTGTGTCTGGAATGTTCATAAATTCAGTTATAAAAATAACTGTAAAAATTGTTCTATTGTATTTAACCCTTTAGGCGCCAGAGTTTTTTTTTCGAAACGTTCGATTTTGACATCTTCATTTCAAAAGCCTATATCTTAAAAGTGATAAGAGATAGAGACTTTATGTAAATTAGAGAAATATTAAGGATGACCCAAAGTTTATGTAGAGATTAAATGTTTATATCTAATTTGCATATTATGACGTCATATGGTGGCGGCCATCTTGGATTTTAGAATTTTCATGAAAAGTTGAATGTTTGAATGATAAAATGCACCACTTCTTTCCCCCAAAAATGTCCCTCACCTTCTGTATGCTATATTGCACAATACTGAATGCTCAGGTAAATAGTAAGTAGTAAACAAACTGTGTAAATCATTGCTAATAAATGGCAGAAACAAACCAAATACATGTAGCGGTAGGCTGGCCTTTTGCTGTAGATATTTTCCATTTTCTACATACAGTAGGCACTCTGATTCCATGTATGGGGCACATATATATTATTCAGATGACACACAAACACAAGTAGACAAGACCTGTTTAGTTCAAAAGCTCATTTGCCACGGCAAGGCACAGATCAGGAGTGAGATGACGAGACAAGACAAGAGACAATGTTAGAATTTGTTTTCTTTTTGTTGTTTTTTTCTTAGCTGACAAAGACACACACATCACAAGGACATGAACACACACAAAAAGAACACATAGTGTATGTCCTAAATGGTCAGGGAAATAGATAGCAAATCAACAGTGTAAATCATTAATAATAAATGGCTGACAATTTTTTTTTTATGTATCAGGCCTTTTGCTGTTGAGATAATGACTCCCTATCCCTATCCATACAGGGCCGGCATTCCCATCATCTTGTGATAGACTATGCATGGCCTAATGGCTCCCCTGCCCCGTGTCACCACCTCTGCGAGCAGCATGGCCAGCTCTGCCTCGTGCGCGCGCCGAGTGGAGAGAATTTGCGCAGCTCGGACTAGGCCTACTGTCATTCTCATTGCGACTCCCCACACTGCCTCTACGTTCCCCCCTAACTGTCCTATGAGCACTTCGACCTCGTCTAACATACCCAGTGGCATTAGACAAAGGCTCCACCACGTTACTGTCGCCGCGATTGCGGAGAGGCACACGGTCAGAAGACAGACACATTGGGCATTACCTCCAGCCTCGTTCGCCACACCACTAACACCCTGCTTACTTCCCGATGAACACTCTGACCCCGTGAAACATTATTCCCACCACTGACATTGGGCAAACGATTCAATGTTTGTGCTTGGTGTAAGCTAAACTCTCATTTTGTCCAGCTGCATCATTGCGAGGCAGGGACGCATCTGAAGCCTCACTAAACGAATCACCGTCATTTTCTGAAGGCAGATATTCCCCTTCAGGGTCCGCGAATAGAAGACCAAACACTTCATTTCGGGTAAACGTTTTTGATGCCATTAGACGATAATCTAATGCAAATACTCGCTGACGTTGACAATATCGCTCTGATAAAGTAGCTCACACGCACACTAGCTCCGGTATTGCACGCACTGATTCAATGCGCTGTAGCTAGAAAGTTTTGTTTAAAGCATGACCTTTTTTGGACTCAGGGATGACGTATGACATGTCTGCCATCTAGTGGAGTGGAGGTCGAACGAAATATGACACCCTATTTGACTAAATCGGCCGTTTTATTCAGTACCGCATCTTGTCGAGTAAACTTGACCGTGGCGCCTAGAGGGTTAAAGTTGATTTTTCAAGAAAAATCACTACTAACTACTATCTTGCTTCATGTCCCTTCATTTGTCAAAAACATTTTTAAACCTGACATACACACTTGTTAATTCATGTTACACACACACACACACCTAAACATACACACACACACACACACAGTCACAGCTGTACTACTGGTTGCTAAGGCAGCAGAGAGGGACAGCAGTGCCTGTGTGTGTGCGTGTGTGTGTGTGTGTATGTGTGCGTGTGTATGTGTATGTGTGTGCGTGTGTGCGTATGTGTGCCTGCATGCATGTGTGGGTGTGTGTGTGTGCACGTGTGTGTGCCTGCATGCGTGCATGTGTGTGTGCGTGTGTGTGCCTGCATGCATGTGTGTGTGTGTGTGTGTGTGTGTGTGTGTGTGCCTGCATGCATGTGTGTGTGTGTGTGTGCCTGGCTCAGGGAGATCAGATGATCAGACACAGGCATACATGTCCACGGGGGGCCACAGATACACAAGTGACCCGCCATCTTCTGAGGGAACTGAGGCGCTCAAATCAACACCAAATCAACACCAGATCAACACTGAGGCGCT